>NC_090231.1:5831975-6124475 GCF_024489055.1 Chanodichthys erythropterus | reverse complement strand
TGATATATACTGACCACTGCAGACCGGGAACACCCCACAAGAGCTGCAGTTTTGGAGATGCTCTGATCCAGTCATCTAGCCGTCAAAATTTGGTCCCTGTCAAACTCGCTCAAATCCTCACGCTTGCCCATTTTTCCTGCTTCTAAAACATCAACTTTGAGGACTAAATGTTCACTTCCTGCCTAATATATCTTGCCGTGATGAAGAGATAATCAGAGTTACTCACTTCAGTGGTCATAATGTTATGCCTCATCTGTGTATATCATCAGAGTGAAGTCTGTCCAGTTGTGAATTTTGAATAAACATTTCCAATTAAAAAAAAAAAAAAAAATTTGAAAAATGCACAGATGAATTGTTCACAACAAGACCTATAACATGCATTGAGACAATAGGGTAAATTTTCATTTCACGTTGACTTTAAATAATGCTTATAAAGTTTATTTGTAAATGATGGAAAAATGTTAGTTTTGTGTTTGAGTTGACATTTAATTTTCAAAAGTAAGAATTCAATAAAGAGGAACAAATAAATAGCCTTAAGTTATAATCTTTATAATAGAATACACAATGTACAGACAAAAAGTAATAAACATTTTGTAAAGCTGCTGGCAAACCGTAACGATGGAGCCTGGTTCCTACCTGCAGAGACAAACATATTTTGTAGTAAAATGACAGACCAACAATATGTAATTCTTTCTAACTATCAAATAAGGATTCAAATAACTGCTTGACAGGAGGTAAAGCTGTTCTCACATCAGCTGAAAAGAATGGTTTGAACTAGAGCAGTGCTTACCTCTGTGCTCAAGCATGAGTTCGCCTTCATACTGGGCCATGCCAAGTGCTTGTCTTTGTTCACTGTCTAATTCCGCCCACTGCTCCTCTGTCACGACACACGCTTGTTCAGAGCTCAGCCAAGACAGCTGCGTAGCACTGAATACCACCTGAAATAATGAGACACATGTCTGATGAACAACTGCTGGCAATTATTTGGGCTCTTACTTCCACTGATCTTTGGTTGGAAGTCATTTGAGGTAAGTCATCTAAGAAACACAAATGCTCATTAAGGCCCACTTCAAATACTGTATATATATATATAGTAGTCAACATTTGAAGTGGATCAAAACCTTTCATCAAAGTTGTCCTAAAACCTTCTTCTTTGGACAACTTAGTTCTTAGGACAACCTTGATGAACTTTTTTGATCCACATCAAATGTGGATTACTGTATTTCCATATCATATGATATTAATATTTATTACTATATTCATTTACCAGTGAGGAAGGAAATGCTTCCTTGAGAACAAATGTTAACATGTAAACTTGTTTGTTCACAATTAAATTAGTAGCTACCTTTTTGTTTAGGGCCCTATGAAATCAATTTTTTCCCCTTTTCCCTTTGTTAAATATGGATATTTTACTTACAAAAACCCATCACTTTGCTTTAAAAGGCATTTATTAACCCCCTGGAGCCGTATGGATATCTCTTATGATAGATGAATGCATTTTTTTTTTTTTTTTAAAAGCAGAAGCGCCATTCACTACCATTATAAAGCTTGGAAGAGCCAGAATATTATTTAATATAACTCTGATTGTGTTTGACTGAAAGAATAAAGTCATATACACCTAGGATGGCTTGAGGGTGAGTAAATCATGGGATAATTTTCAACTATCCCTTTAACAGAATGATCCACAATTATGCTGGTTTGGGGTTTACCTGATTGTGCTCAGATGCTCTTCTTAGGGGCTCTTTACATTAGATGTAATTGCATTCAAAAACAGCAGGATGCACGAGTTTCCAGACATGTTTTTAAAAGTGGGGCTATTTTAATCCAGACATGGCATCTTAATGTGAAGCTAAATGTTTATCTGAATGTATATGGCTGTAGCAGCGGTGCTGTAGATGTGAAGAATTGAGTATTTGGACACTGTTTTAATGTATAAGCTGTCTAAAAGTGCGGTCATGTTTACCGTTTTTCTGTGAATTTTGCAGGAGTAATACAGTAATTTTAATAGGAATCCACACGAATGAGAATTGCGCTTTAGGATTTCGCAAAGGGTTCAAGTTTGATGTGTGTACTTGGCACATTGGCTGAGAAAAAGCTGCTTGGTTTGAAAGTGACTTCTGTATGATCTATGCTTCAAACAATGCTAAACTATTGACAATAGACAGATACAAGAAATAGACAAATATGAGAGAAAGCACACACAGTCTACCTCACTAAGGATGTTAGGTGATTAATTAAATTGGCTTGAGAATATAAACAAAGTTATTCTTCTGGGACTAAAATTTCTAACTCTAACTCCTCCTAAAGCTTCAACTCTACAACCTCCAAACTTGGGTCAGACCTTCAGACTGTTCTGACTTAGTGTGCTATATCTTTTCTAACTGATCCAACTTATGGTTTTCCTAAAAATAAAGATTAAAAATCCTAAAAATCCCATAGACTTCCATTGATGGAATGTTGAGCCAATGAGCCAAGACTGTTCAAAATCCAATTGTCAATTCTCATTTAAAGGTGCCATCGAATGTTTTTTACAAGATGTAATATAAGTCTAAGGTGTCCCCTGAATGTGTCTGTGACGTTTCAGCTCAAAATACCCCATAGATTTTTTTTTAAATAATTTTTTTAACTGCCTATTTTGGGGCATAATTAGAAATGCGCCGATTCAGGGCTGCTGCCCCTTTAAATGCTCGTGCTCCCCGCCCCCCCAGAGCTCTCGACTCTATCATTGCATAAACAAAGTTTACACAGCTAATATAACCCTCAAAATGGATCTTTACAAAGTGTCTAATCACGTAAGTACAGTTTTTATTTGGATGTTTACATTTGATTCTGAATGAATTTGAGGCTGTGATCCGTGGCTAACGGCTAATGCTACACTGTTGGAGAGATTTATAAAGAATGAAGTTGTGTTTATGCATTATACAGACTGCAAGTGTTTAAAAATTAAAATAGTGATGGTTCTTGTCTCCGTGAATACAGTAAGAAACGATGGTAACTTTAACCACATTTAACAGTACATGCACATCCAGACGGTAATACTGGCTGCCCTTGTCTAATGCCTTTCATAATGTTGGGAACATGGTCTGGCATATACAAATATTGGGGGCGTACATATTAATGAGCCTGACTGTTACGTAACAGTCGGTGTTATGTTGAGATTCGCCTGTTCTTCGGAGGTCTTTTAAACAAATGAGATTTACATAAGAAGGAGGAAACAATGGTGTTTGAGACTCACTGTATGTCATTTCCATGTACTGAACTCTTGTTATTTAACTATGCCGAGGTAAATTCAATTTTCAATTCAATGGCACCTTTAAACTGCCAGAAGCCTCTCTTTTTTGAAAGACTGTATTGCATTCAAAACATTAAAACTGAAAACCTTCAAACTGCAAACTTCTTTAAAAATTTCCGGATTCCTCAAGCCAACTGCAAAGTTTGTCTCAACAAACCTTTCGAAGTATTACAATCAACAGAAGAATGCCAAATGAAAACATAATTATCCGTCACTCACAGCCATTTTTCTTGGAGGTATCAAGGTTATTGCTGTTGGCGTCAATCCTTCCACTTGCTCTTTTATAAGTGCAGACAATACCATATCTTCCAGCCCAGCTGAGGATAGAGAATCAGTTTGTCTTATTCTTTTTATGAGGCTGCCCATTTTGGCGTGTGTATATTGTCCATTGAACTGATTGTAATCGAATCCACAGTCAGTACCTGCCAAAGTCCCAATCTCAGTGAAGACCTCAGAGCCCCAGCTGCTGACTGGACCAAAGCCCAGAGGACTGGAAAGGCGTGATGTCAGAGCCTCGGTCTGCTGCTCAGAACACGGCAGTACCATCTCCCCCAGAAACAAAGCGGCCACGCTAATAGGTACAATCACAACACAATGCTTTTCAATTATTTTGTGGTGACACACATTACCTTTTGGATTGTGCAAATTGATTTGTCCACTGACCTTAGGTTGAACGGGTCTAGACGGGATATTTCAGAGGAACTGAAGCCGCAAAGCAGATGTCCAAGAGAAACGAGCTCCACTACATCCAGTTCTTCAGGCTTCCGTTTCAGTCGCTTCATTATGCCGAGGACAACTGCTCTCATCTGTAAAAAAAAAAAATAGCTTTTTGTGTAGCTTTTCATTTCTTAAACCATGTAGGAAGATGAACATGGCCATACTCCAGGATGACAATGTCAAGATTCATTAGGCTCAAATTGTGAAAAAATGGCTGGGGGGGAAGTATTAAGAATCATTTTCACAGATGAATTGAAAGTCTTTGGGATGTGCTGGAGGAGACTTTACAGAGTGCTTTACTCTTGCATTGTTAATGCAAGATCTTGACCAAAAATTAATGCATCTCTTGATGGAAATAAATGTTATTTCCATCAAGAGGTGCATACATTTTTGACCAAGATCATCCAAACAGTGGCCTTTTTTTTTTTTTTTTTGGTCAGTGTATCTTCCCCATGTAACGTAATCCGAACAACTGAAAAACATACTTTCTTTGTGTTCCATCCATTGAGGTTCCCAAGATGGGCCACGACAGCCAGACTGGACAAGTTGACCGCCTGTAGCTCTCTTTCCCCCATCTCGGTCACTATGCAACCCAGTTCCAACACCTGCTCTGGTTTAAGCTGCCTCACTGGTTTATACACCTAAGATAATGGTTGTTGTGTGAGAAAAACTATTTAATAATCATTGAACAACTGCATTTGGACAAGCACAAGCGGCTTAACTGGTCTGAGTTCCATCCAAAGTGCTTCACGTTGCTCTGCGTCAAGTGTGTCATCCTGACCAATGAACTCAACACATGTCTTCAGCTCCTTCCTCTTCATTCGATTCAGCTGATAGGACCTCCAGGCTGAGGGAAATGTCCCTTTAATGTCTGCACAGCTTGGGATGGGCCCTAGTAAGCAATAATACATGATTTACCATCTCAAAGAGGTCATAAATAACATCTGATGGATTCTGTACACAACTCACCCCTTCTCATCCACCATCGACCTTTAACGATTCTATGGATGACACTGTTCATCTTTTCTTGTAGTCCGTTAAGGTCCGAACAAGCCTTTCCCACTTCGCTGTTTTTCCAACGCCACTGGTTCATCAGAACCTCTTCAACTGTATCTCTACCTAAATCACCCTTGAAGGAAAAATTTAGAGGTTCAATGTGATGAAATCCTGCACTATTCCAAGCTTTAGTCGAATTGATAGGCTTGTGTTTCCCTTACCAGTGGTAGGGATTTTATCTGCTGAGGTGAAAGTGTGAACAGAAGTCTTCCCACATGCTCAACATCTCCAACTGTCCATGTTTTTGGTTCTCTTTTGCAAAAAAAAGAGACTTTGTCAAATTCCCAATACAGAGAGATGGTCCTCACTGCAGAGCACAAGATCCAGATCCAACTTCTTCCATTTTAGATATCCCTAAACCTACACATCTCCACCCCCTGGATCTGGATCCTGGATCTCATGTTTTGCAGTGAGGATCTACTGAATACAGATGCAGTTTGTATTTTGCTTGCACAATGAGGAACTAAAAGGAAAAAAAAATGGAACAACTTTGTCTCACCCCAGCATGCTCTTCTCTGTAAGTAAAGCTGATATTTGTCTGAAGGTGTCAGAGGGCAAGCAATATTGTTTTAGCTCCTCCAGTCGTAGTTTCAGAGCCTCTCGGTCCATGCGAGCCAACACATCCCTGTCCAGAAAGGGCAGAAGAGGGCCGAGCATGTCCATGAAGGCCCCAGTCAGGCCATCTTCAGAGATGCCCTATCAATAGAGACAAAAAAAAAAAGATGGAAAAGTAGGAATTTTGATATCAATGTGTATTATCTAAGTCTGCACAATCTGATTGTTTGGCATATTTTACTCGGTTTACACTACTGCTTAATTGTTTGGGGTCAGTAAGATTTTTTATTTTTTTTTTAATATTAAGCATTTATGCAATATGTGCAGTAAATTGATCAAAAGTGAGTGTAAGACAATATTACAATGTTACTTTGATAATAAAAAAAACAGCATATTAAAATTATTTCTGGTAGATCATGTGACACTGAGGACTGGAGTAATAGATGTACAGGAATAAATTACATAGTAAAATATAATAAAGTAGAAAACAGCTATTTTAAATTGTAAAAATATTGTGCAATACTACTTTTTTTAATTAAGTATGGATGCTTGTTTCTGCCACAGATTAAAAAAACTAAAAAGATAATTGCGACCTTCTCACAATTATGACTTTTGTCTCACAATTGTGAGTTTACATCTGCATTTGTGAGTTACAATGTCAGAATTGAGAGATATAAACTCACAATTCTGAGAAATAAAGTCAGAGTTGTGTATAATCTCATAATTCTGACTTGCAATTGCGAGTTTATGTCTTGCAAAGATAAACTTGCAATTACGAGATATAAAGTTCAGTACCGAGGGAAAAAAGCAGTTCTGACTTTATAACACAAATATGCAACTATATCAAGCAATTAACTCCCAATTGCATTACTTTTTTTTAATTTGTTTTATTCAGTGGCAGAAACAAGCTTCTATACATAAGAGACATTACAAAAAAGCTTTTGAATGGTAGTCAAAAACCCATCCAAACCACATCCATATAATCCAGATTTTTGGAAATGCATTTATGCAGTAAAGTCGTATTTCAAGTAAAATCGGATTCCAAAAATATCCAATAAAATCGGATTAAGTATTTTTTCTAAATCATTCGAAAATGAAAACACAAATTTGGTGATTTTTTCTCCCCTGTATGAGATCACATTCAACTGTGTCACTGAAACTTTTAAGAACTCTTCCACTGCAATGGATTCAATAATGAAATTTTGCAGTGATTTCGCTCTTACGAGTACATTGATAGCTTTTTCTGCCAAGGCCATTTGCTTGTGTCGTGGTAGCTGCAGAAAATCAATAAAGTGTTGTCGAACATGGTCCAGTACACTTATGAGTGAAGAGTTAGACAGGTGCTCCATCATGGTCAACCTTTGAGACAAAATACATCAATAAGACCCTGCAAGTAAAAGAACCAACAAATGAGATTCTGGGTAGTCAACTGCTTATCTTACGGTAATCTTGCAGCAAATGAGGGGTCCAAGTTATTTAGATCAATATCAGGCCGTTTCCGTAGCTCCACCACAATGCATTTCCTCTGTTGAGAACATAACATCAATATTGTTCATTTTCTCTCTCTTTGTATGTTTAATACAGACATGCTAATGTTCCTTTCCTAGTCATTTGAGTCATATACTTTCATATTAAAAAACATTAGTGAGGCACATTACTTCAAGTACCAAGAGCGATATTAAATCATTTGATTATACAGTTGTACGACTTAATCAGTTTTATAATCTGCATTTTGCATTAGGACAGCAAAGGCTTTTAACGGTAATGTGTATACTAAAAAGATTGTTTTTCATATTACCAAACCAGGTCTAAGTCCTCCTGGCAACTTAGTGATGAACTGCAACAATTCAGAGAAGCCTGACTCATTTACCCATAGCTTCAGCCATTCACAGCTCATGCCACCTGCAATACGACCTAAATCTCTTCAGTGGGAAATAAACATGTTTGTATTAATGTTGTTACATTTCAAATCAATGCAAATACAAAGACAATGTGATAGAGATGCTTAGTTCCAGACTATGAGCAAAAAAGATCAGCATGAATTTCCAAAGCAAAATACAGCTGGTGAGGCTAGTCAACCAGTCAGCAATCATAAAGTATAGTAATGCTTGATATCACTTACAGTAGTGACAGTCTTGTGATGTTTACGGTCCGCTGAATCATTCTGAACAGCATTTGAGCCTGTTGTGTCAAATACAACAAGTGAGTCTGAGAAACTGGATCACCCTCAAGGTTGTATCTGATACACTTTTGGCTGAGACAAAGTCTCTTTAATGTGGGTGATTATTAATTCATATTCCCTGGTGGAGGCTATTGTACCACATTAAGATCAATTTGCTTGATAGCAGTTGAGGGGCTCAGATTATTAATTTACTGAAAGGCTCTTTTGAAGCATGACAAATAATCCACTAAAGAACTTGAGATCAGCTTTGTCTGGCAAGCGCAGTCGAGGGCACTGAATGTAATGTACAGTGTGCTAGAACTGAATTCCCAGTGCTTCCATAGTTTCTTTACAATGCTTGTGTGTGCTCCTTTTACTTTTTATGCAATTAAGGGGGAAACAATAAATATTTGTAAATCAAATATGTTTAATTTACATTTAAAGGGTTAGTTCAGCCAAAAATAAAAACTCATCATTAATTACTCATCCTCATGTCATTCCAAACCAGCTTTCGTTCATCTTTGGAACATATTTTTAATGAAATCTGAGAGATTTCTGTCCTTCCATTGACAGTCCATGCAACAACCACTTTAAAACTTCAAAACGTTTATAAAGACATTGTAAAAATAATCTAGAGTGGTTTAACCCAAAATTTCTGAAGAGATGCGATTGCTTTATATGATGAACAGTTTGAATTTAGGCTTTTATTCACATCGATCAGCGAACATGAAGAGAAGCTCAACAGAACCTGATTGATGTGCAAAAACTAACCTCAATGATCCTTGCGGAAGCTCAACTGTGCTGTGTAACACAAGAATGAATCTCATTGGTCCTTGTGGAAGCTCAAACGTGCTGCGTAACATGAGAATGAACAACACTGGCTCTTGCTGAAGCTCAAAACACACAAGAATGAACCTCACTGGTTCTTGCTGAAGCTCAAACGTGCTGCGTAATGCAAGAATGAACTTCATTGGTTCTCGCTGAAGCTCAAATGTGCTTCATAACACGAGAATGAACCTCATTGGTTCTCGCTGAAGCTCAAACGTGCTTCATAACACGAGAATGAACCTCATTGGTTCTTGCTGAAGCTGAAACGTGCTTCATAACATGAGAATGAACCTCATTGGTTCTCACTGAAGCTCAAACGTGCTTCATAACATGAGAATGAACCTCATTGGTTCTTGCTGAAGCTGAAACGTGCTTCATAACATGAGAATGAACCTTATTGGTTCTCGCTGAAGCTCAAACGTGCTGCATAACATGAGAATGAACCTCAGTGGTTCTCGCTGAAGCTCAAACGTGCTTCATAACATGAGAATGAACCTCATTGGTTCTCACTGAAGCTCAAATGTGCTTCATAACATGAGAATGAACCTCATTGGTTCTCACTGAAGCTCAAACGTGCTTCATAACATGAGAATGAACCTCATTGGTTCTTGCTGAAGCTGAAACGTGCTTCATAACATGAGAATGAACCTCATTGGTTCTTGCAGAAGCTCAACCGTGCTGCGTAATGCAAGAATGAACCTCATTGGTTCTCGCTGAAGCTCAAACGTGCTTCATAACATGAGAATAAACCTTATTGGTTCTTGCTGAAGCTGAAACGTGCTTCATAACATGAGAATGAACCTCATTGGTTCTCGCTGAAGCTCAAACGTGCTTCATAAAATGAGAATGAACCTTATTGGTTCTCGCTGAAGCTCAAACGTGCTTCATAACATGAGAATGAACCTCAGTGGTTCTTGCTGAAGCTCAAACGTGCTTCATAACACGAGAATGAACCTCAGTGGTTCTCACTGAAGCTCAAACGTGCTTCATAACATGAGAATGAACCTCATTGGTTCTCACTGAAGCTCAAACGTGCTTCATAACATGAGAATGAACCTCATTGGTTCTTGCTGAAGCTGAAACGTGCTTCATAACATGAGAATGAACCTCATTGGTTCTTGCAGAAGCTCAAACGTGCTGCGTAATGCAAGAATGAACCTCATTGGTTCTCGCTGAAGCTCAAACGTGCTTCATAACATGAGAATGAACCTTATTGGTTCTTGCTGAAGCTGAAACGTGCTTCATAACATGAGAATGAACCTCATTGGTTCTTGCTGAAGCTGAAACGTGCTTCATAAAATGAGAATGAACCTTATTGGTTCTCGCTGAAGCTCAAACGTGCTTCATAACATGAGAATGAACCTCAGTGGTTCTTGCTGAAGCTCAAACGTGCTTCATAACACGAGAATGAACCTCATTGGTTCTCACTGAAGCTCAAACGTGCTTCATAACATGAGAATGAACCTCATTGGTTCTTGCTGAAGCTGAAACGTGCTTCATAACATGAGAATGAACCTCATTGGTTCTTGCAGAAGCTCAACCGTGCTGCGTAATGCAAGAATGAACCTCATTGGTTCTCGCTGAAGCTCAAACGTGCTTCATAACATGAGAATGAACCTCATTGGTTCTTGCTGAAGCTGAAACGTGCTTCATAACATGAGAATGAACCTCATTGGTTCTTGCTGAAGCTCAAACGTGCTTCATAAAATGAGAATGAACCTTATTGGTTCTCGCTGAAGCTCAAACGTGCTGCATAACATGAGAATGAACCTCAGTGGTTCTTGCTGAAGCTCAAACGTGCTTCATAACACGAGAATGAACCTCAGTGGTTCTCGCTGAAGCTCAAACGTGCTTCATAACATGAGAATGAACCTCATTGGTTCTCACTGAAGCTCAAACGTGCTTCATAACATGAGAATGAACCTCATTGGTTCTTGCTGAAGCTGAAACGTGCTTCATAACATGAGAATGAACCTCATTGGTTCTTGCAGAAGCTCAAACGTGCTGCGTAATGCAAGAATGAACCTCATTGGTTCTCGCTGAAGCTCAAACGTGCTTCATAACATGAGAATGAACCTTATTGGTTCTTGCTGAAGCTGAAACGTGCTTCATAACATGAGAATGAACCTCATTGGTTCTTGCTGAAGCTGAAACGTGCTTCATAAAATGAGAATGAACCTTATTGGTTCTCGCTGAATCTCAAACGTGCTTCATAACATGAGAATGAACCTCAGTGGTTCTTGCTGAAGCTCAAACGTGCTTCATAACACGAGAATGAACCTCATTGGTTCTCGCTGAAGCTCAAACGTGCTTCATAACACGAGAATGAACCTCATTGGTTCTCGCTGAAGCTCAAACGTGCTTCATAACATGAGAATGAACCTCAGTGGTTCTTGCTGAAGCTCAAACGTGCTTCATAACACGAGAATGAACCTCATTGGTTCTCGCTGAAGCTCAAACGTGCTTCATAACACGAGAATGAACCTCATTGGTTCTTGCTGAAGCTGAAACGTGCTTCATAACATGAGAATGCACCTCATAGTAGTCTTTCAATGGAGGGACAGAAATCTTTCAGATTTCATTAAAATATCTTCATTTGTGTGTTCAAAGATGAACGGTGTTTGTCTTACGAGTTTGGAACAACATGAGGGTGAGTAAATGATAACAGAATTTTCATTTTGGGGTGAACTAATCCTTTAACATTAACCAAGTCTCATGCCTCTGACCAGTTTAGCTGAAGGCTTACAAATCTCATACATCCAATGCAACAGTTTGTAAGCTACCAAAACCAAAGGTATGATATTAGGGTTGTACCTGTTGATGAGACCAGGGCATATGCTTATACAGAGATATGTGTTGAAGAACTGTCTCTCCATTTAGATCTGACATTAATTTCTTCAAGGAGATGAATGGAAGAAGACATTGCAGTTGCTGTGTTAAATTTGCAGATGTGCGTTCCAGAGCCTTCAAACAAAGAGCACTTTATTATGCACCAACAGACCAAACCAAATCTAATGCATAAGCACAAATGGTGATTGTTTTGTGTAGAGTACAAGCACAAGAAGTTCAAACCTGTTGGAGTGCAAAATGGACCATTGCTCGATGTGCAGGTTGCAGGTCAGATAGCAGTAAACTCCAACACCGACAATCAAGTGTAGACTCGGGTACAACCAACTTTCTCAAGAAAGAAGGCCCCAAACCCTGGAACAATGGCTTCAATCTGCAGAGCGTGTTGGCACTGAACTAAACAGGATTGAGACTGTGAACACAAGACTCACTTAAGGTAAATATCATTATTAGAGTGGTAAACAGCTTACATTTGTTTCTTCTGCTATTTTGTTTAGTATCTGGAATGCCTGCATAAAAAGAAATGGAAAAGGGTTTTACTATATAGGTGATATAATATATACAACATCATTCTATCAGGGTAGTGCAAAATTCAGAATCGAGAAATTGGGTTTCGCCCATTGGACCCTTTTCGCAGAATGTGATGATGTGTCTGCTCATTTACAAAAAATTAAACTAATTTTTAACTTGATGTTACGCGTGTTTCGCAAATGCCCGGCCCGGAGTCCTCAATGATTGATTAATATTGTTATATTGTTTTCTTTTTCTAGTTTCCTATTGGCTGAGTTGGGGAAGCGAGGCTATAAAGTGATAGGAGGCGGACTTTCGGGTCTCGGCCAGCCACAGCTTTCTTCGCAGTCATATCGTTTCGTCTTTATATTATTTTCACTTTGTTTGTACTTTTTGTTGAAGCGGGGAGGCCCAGCTTGACTTTATTAGTTGAGTTTATTTTCTCCCTTTTGTTGCTGGGCTCCCCGTCTCTTGTTTTTGGTTACTTTTGTGAGTAATTTGTGTTAAAATAAAATCATTTATTTGGGAAACTAGCCGTTGTCCATCTGTTATGTTACGTGCCCCCCCTCACTCCTAGGCATTTAAACCGGGGACCGTAACACATTGAATGTTGCCTTAACAAAGCCTGAAATTTTAAAGTATATAGACCTTATGATAGACTAATATATAAATAGAATGACAAAAAAGCATTTTATTTAACATGTTAACCCATACCCCACTTTATTTTTTTACTGACACTTTTCTATTCATACTGTTTTAATCCCTCATTTCATTGATCGGACATCTCACTTACCCTTCTTTGCTTTTGCCCCTCTTAAAAAACATTCAAATGATCTTAGTGGACTTAGTAATAAAATTAGTAATAAAACAATCGCCTGCTTAAGTTCAGGAATTTAATTTCCCAATTCAGTTCTGAATGGTGCACAACCCTGCATTCTAACATGCTTACCTGTGCAGGTGGGAAAGTTGGCATGCCCGGCAGAGTTACCAGATCCAACAACTCTTTTGAGGACAATGGCTCCAAAAATGTAGCGCCCATTTCTGGCAGCATACCATGTAATGAGGCCATTGCCGAAGCTGATAAAATACTGGCATTTAAAGACTTCAGGGCCGTTCCAAGCCAATGCGAGAGCTGCGGATAAAAGAAATCTACATAATTAACACTTGAAACATTATTATGCAATGCACATAATATGGAAAATAAAGGCTCACTCTGCCACTTCCACTGACGTGTCCCTCTGATACACATCGAGCCAGCTGCTGCCACAGGGCGGGTGAGAGATTTGATGAAGACAATAGCTGCTGTAAGTCCTCAGAGTTCAGGTAACATATAAGAACTCCTAACCTGTTGTGAGAAACATGGTGTTTTTTCTTGTACTTGTTATTATTTATGTCAGCTGATATTGAACTTGAATATGTACCTTGTTATGTTGTCACTCGTCAGATTCTTCCCCCTGCTGAAAACAGTACGAAGTACATGGTGCCCCCTTGTGGCATCCAGACTGCTGTTCCCCAACATCTCGATTAAGGGCATGAGCTGTAGGTCAAACATTCAGATGTTACTTTTAGCATGTGAAAAGTAAAAAAAAAAAAAGCCTAGATCCCCAGAAGGAGACGTTACTTACTTGCTGAGATGTAAGCAGCTGAAAGTGACTGACTGGGAGATGTGGAAGTAAGGGCAGAATGGAGCTAAGGAATAATGGAGGCCATGAAGGGACATCTCCAGCTTCGCTGGACTGCAACAGTCGTTTTACGAAGGCTTGTTTTTGTGGAGACTTTATCTCAGAGCTGTGATCTCTAATAGCCATCAGTCTAGAGCAATTGAACAAGAGTTGAAATCATGATCACATGGAGAATTGAATTATGAGGACACTGCTATAATTTCAATATGATCCACTTACACACTTTCATTGACCATGAGAGAGGCAGGGAAGGTCATGATGTCAGAGACAGACATGTATGGTATAAATTGGGAGAGGTCGATGAAAAGCTCTGGTGTGACACGTGGAAACTTGTGAATGAAAGCAGCTGTCATGGTTTCCATGGCCTCTTGTTCTTTTGGAGAGACCTGTAAATGACACCAGTTATACATGTACATATACTCCTAAGTAGGGATGCAAGATAATTGATGATATTAGACCGTTTTTATTTATCAGTATTGGATATTTAATTGTGCATGCTCATTTTCCATATTTTCACATTTTCTCTCATCTAATGCTCAGAGTTATCCTTTAAAAGCACTAATAATTCAACTAAATGTAATCTTTAACAAATCTCAAAATGAATATATTTATTTTTCATACTATCACAGTTGAAATGCAAAAAAAAAAAATAAAGCATTTTACTATTTTACTTTTTTAGGCAAAAACAAATTATCATTATCAGCCAGAATTTTAAATTCATTTTCATAAATCATTTTAATTTATCTTAACATATCTTATATGACTATATTTCAGCCACAACATGAAAATTATAAGTATCAGCCAGATATCGCTCTTTTGGAATAAAATCTGAAATGACCTCAATCATTTAAAATGTTTTTTTGTTCACCTGTATAGTTTCCACTTGAAGTTGATTCCAACTCTGATGAACATGGGAAATGAATCTTTTCACAGCATCTTTTTCTGCAGACAGAACTACACTGCGAATACTCTCTCTAGGCATCTGTAGGTACTCCTTGGAGTATATAAATGTCAGCATTAGACAAATGTGTACTGACAAAACAGTGCAGTTATAGACATCAGTAACAGGGTTAAATTCATTAACTTCTTACTAACTAGCATCAAGAACCTACAATATGGAAAGTGATAAGAACTATATTTTATGTGTTGGGTCGGTATTGGGTTTAACTCAAGGGTTTTAAAACTCAGTTATGCAGAAAAAATGTAAAATAATTATATCTTAATTATTTGTTCTGGTTTTAGCACAATGATCATTTTGGAGTCAACATGTCTTTATACCACATCACACTTCTATTTTTCTCAATTATTTCTATAGCTATCTTCATATTTAAAACTGGGGATTATTGTATTTAGGGCTCTCTTGCATCAAAAAGCTTGAAAACCCATTGGTTGAACTGACTAGATGGAGATAATGAGTTATACCTGCATTAAAAATCTTAAAGCAGAAGAGTTGCCTTCCCTCTGAATAAGATCCCACAGGACAGGCTGCTGGGGAGAAAAGTCTTTGAAACTGAATGCATCAAACTGTGCATGCTAATATAATAATAACATACTAGTAGTAAAAATCTATGCAATGCATGACATACACTGAAACAGCTTAAAAGGTCTTCTTTTAAGGTTGAGTTTTGCTCTCTCTTCAGGAAGATGCCAACAGTGTGAAGTACACTTAAGGATGCATCTGGCCGTAGAGTGGCCCAGAAAGAAGCATTGTCCTGGAGGCTGGAAAGAAGAATGGCCTGACCCAGGCCCTGACGCACCTCTCGTTCTCCCTCCTCCAAACCTGCTGAGAGCCCTACCACAAAGTCCAACACTCGAAGCACGTAGCTTACTGTAGCCAACCAACCCGTGCGTTCATCCATTGTTCCTTCGCATAGAGTGAGCTTATGAATGATGTCTTGTAGAATGGGCAAGGGGTTCACACAAAGTTGAGAGGTGTCAAAGTCATAAGGTGCTGGCAGCATGTCAAACAGCTTCTGGAGGACGCACTTGGAGCCCTGTGATTCTTCAGAGTTCAAACAGTAGTCTAAGAGCGAAGGCTGCTTTTGAGCTAATGTGAGGTACAGTGTGGCGTTTTTGCAAATATAGTCCTTCAAACCAGCTTTACTGCTGCAAAGCTTAAGGGCAGTGGAGTTCAGAAATTGTTCTGCCTTCCAGTTTAAGTAGTCACAGTTGTCTTTGGGGGCACCGTGAGAGTGATTAGGGACTTTGGCGCAGTACTCAGCTGCCCAGCTCCCGTCTTGTGGTATTTGAGACGACTCGTTTCCGCACAAAGAGGCAATAAGGGCTGTGTTATTGGGCAGAAAACACCTTCTAAAATCCTGGGCAGTTAGGGTTTTGCTGCTTAGCAGTGCTAGGCAATCCTCGGTGGCGTCTGGAGGAGATCCCCCAGAAACATCATTGGATAGCTGAAGACAGAGGTCATCAATACTTGATTGGTTGAGGTAATGGTAATCCCTTGTAGACTCTACCTGAGAAAATTTCAAAGCAAAGTGATTTAGGCGGATTTAAAGGTGCAGTAGGTGATTCTCTACAGAAACATTTTTGTTATACTGGTTGAAATTCTTCTCATATCCTGATGTGCAATCACTATGTTAAACTGTCTAAATGTATTTTTATAAATATATATCATCTGTGGAAGGTGTAGGATCCTAAAATGTTCATCCAATCTTTATATTCAGTCTGTTAATGTAGACAGACGTCAGTCGCGGAGCACCGCAAACAAACAGCAGCCACCTTTTACAGTTCCTAACGAATCAAAACAATGACCTTATGATGTGTTCACGCCATAACTACTGTAATTAAGAGATGGCCACCCATGACGTTTTAACCGGAGCTGTTCATGTCCTCAGATTATGCGTTACCATGTTTAAACACCAAAATGAATCTGCAGCAGTGTGGTATATGCTCTCTTTGTGTTTCGGAGGATCCGTTCAACCAAAAATTACATTTCTGTCATTTATTACTCACCGTCATGTTGTTCCAAACCTGTAAGACCATCATCTTCAGAACACAAATTAAGGTATTTTTGATGAAATCTAAGAGCTTTCTGATTTCCAAGAGAAAGCAACATAATTACCACATTTAAGGTCCAAAGAAGTAGTAAAGACATTGTTAAAATAGTCAATGTGACTACAGCGGTTCAACCTTAATGTTATGAAGCGATGGGAAGCAATCAGAAAGCTTGAATTTCATCAAAAATATCTTAATTTGTGTTCCGAAGATGAACGAAAGTCTTACAGGTGTGGAACGACATAAGGGTGAGTAATTAATGACAAAAATTTTGGAGTAAACTTACCCTTTAACCAAAGTCTTATGGGTTTGGGAGGTCATGAGGGTGAGTAATTAATGACAGAAATTTAGATTTGGGTGAACTAACCCTCCGAAACACAAAGAGAGAATTTCATTTTAATGAAAGAATTTCATTTTAAGGATTGCCAGGATTTTCAATTTAAAATTTTCATGGAAACAGAAACTAAAAGTAACTCAATGTACCTGATGTGCATGTTGCAGCCAGAATGTAGAGTTGGCACACACTGTTTTGTTAAATTCATGAGCGAAGAATTCGCTGCAAACGTGAACCCAAAGAAAATCTTCCTCCGCTGCTGAGAGGTACCAAGCAGCATCGGAGCAGGTCGCGTGCAGGTCTGCCCCATAATGGTTGACTTCAGGATCCTGTGAGCCATCCTCTCCATCAAAAAGATTGCAGTAGAGGAATACGGTAAAATTTGAGACCCCAGTGAGACCAGGGATAGAGGCATTACAGGCAGCTTCTAGAATCTCTGCTGAGAGTGAGGGGATTGAATCACTCTGCTCCTGGACTTTTGGCTGGGATTGGTGAAGTTTAGCCCTTCTAGATGAGGGCTGAGGTTTCAAAGTCCTTGTTTCCTCTTCTGGAGAGGGGCAGGTCATGAAAGACGGCATGCTGGGTAAACCATCTGACCTGAAACCCATCGCTTGAGCATTCCATGTCAAGTTATGTCTAATTCCCCTGTACAAAGAGGACAAAAAAACTTGTTAATTTATGATAATCTTCTTTATACACTTAGAAATAAGTCTGAAATGTTTTCCTGATTCACATGGCACTTACCACAATATTAACTGCCTGAGGTCACCTTTACAAAGAAACAAAAATGAATGGAAAATTTCTGGGTGAATAGTTTATTTATACAAATCACAGAATACTGTTGATTAATTGAGGAAAATGGAGAGCTGGCCACTGTATTATACAATTGGCCTTGATGTAACAGCATAGCTGTGCACATAATACCAGGGGTGTATGGTTACCAGCATAAAAGTAAGAGGAGATTATCCAGGCTATAGGATTTAGAGTAACAAAGATATGGTTAATGACTAACAATGCCATTGTGATTTTAGTCAGGGTTGTGCGCCATTCAGAATTAAATTGAGAATTTCTTACAAATTTAATTTCTTTCATTTAAACTGAATTAACAAAAAGGATGCAGAATTAGAATTTTTAATGTAGAAAAATAGAATTAAAATGAAATAATTGATGGCTGTAATTTGTAACTATTAGTGCCCTATCATACACCCGGCACAATGCGACGCCAGGCACGACACAAGTGTTTTTTGCTAGTTTCAGCTGACACAATTATCATTTTCACATCCAGCGCAACATTGTTTAAATAGCAAATGCATTTGCACCCATCTGTTCGTCCATGGGTGTGCTGGTCTGAAAACTCAGTCGTTGTAGTATTATATAGGCATTATATTATATTATAGTATTGCAGTATTATAGGCGGGTGCACAATGCATGTACACTCTGCTTGTTACATACGCCGCAGCACACAAACATGCCAAATATTAAAAACAAAAGGATTCCTCTCTGGAGAAGCATTCAGTCTTTCCACTTGCAAATTTATCCATGTAAATAGCGAATCCGCCATGGCGCAAGCGCAACTGGCTTTTAAAGGGAATGGGAGATGAGACTCTGACTGGTTTATTGCACATTAGGCCCAAAAAACCCATGAGAGACTTATTAAGTGACTAGGTACAATCCTTTTTGAGCATGCAAATGGCACGCCAACCATTTTTTCCGTTGTTAAAGTAGCAAAAGAGGATTCGGACATGCCCTAAGTGCACCTGCGCCTTGCGCTTCAGACCATGTGCTTAAATCGTTAAAATAGGGCCCTTAAAGTTTGTCAAGAACTTAAAATAATGCTTGTTAAAGTCTTGCTTGAAAGTTTTATGGGCCTTACAGACAGAAAGAGATAGATAGACAGACAGACCGATTGATTGATTGATTGATTGATTGATTGATTGATTGATTGATTGATTGATTGATTGATTGATTGATGGGAGTGAGATCATGAATATATACAAACTATATGCATGCACAGGGCCTAAAATTAACAAATGCGAGTAAAAATCATTGTTGGTGAGTATATGAAATGATGTCAAACGCCAGTTGGCCAGTAACAGTTTTTATGAATTCTAATGATGCAAAATTGTGAGAACTTGAACAAACATGAACTGGGACACTTAACTGTGCAGTGTTGCATCGTCACGTAAGTTTAAGCTTTGCCAATTTAAATATTCAAGCTCAAGACGCAAAAGGGAGCTTGATTCGTTACTCGTGCGAATACTGAATCGTGCTTTCTTTCAAATCTTCTTGCGCTTGAACAGACATCAAAATGCCCGTCTTGGTAAGTATCCTTAGTCAGTTATGTCTTGGTTTTGTCCAACGTACTGTCACAGTGCTTGCATTCTCCGTCTTCATTAGTTTACAATATGTTTAACAGCCCTGTCTAATATGTTGCTAGATAGAACTGTTATACAAAGAAAGTAGACAGTATATGAAAAAGTATTAGCATTTGCCGTGTGGTTGATGCCCAATGTCGCTAGCTGAGCAGAAATACATAATCATGTTTTGCTTGGTTCGCTCAAAGACGCTCTGGCTTTTCTCCTTAGAGTAAGGTTGAGAGGTCCATCTATCACTGTTTTCCATGTTTACAGAGTTCGTCCGTGGAGTGAATATATAGGCTATGTACACAGCTTTTAAAAAATGGCGGGCGCTAATGTTTTGCGTTCATTCGACCAATCAGCGGACACTTACATCACTGGTAGTTCCTTTTGTACTGGGTTAGACCTTTTACACTCTGAAGTAGCTGTGATTCGCCTCTCACAACGTAACATGCTATTTATTGATGCAATCGAACCTTTGAATGATTACAAAATCATGGCATCCGTAATTGCAATTAGAAACTTGATTAGTTGTGCAGCCCTAGTAAATTGTATGCATTATAGATTTAAGAGTCTGTTTAAAGGCTAAAAATACAATAGTACTATACTTGCCTACAGAACATCTTCCATGATGACTGTACTGTGATTCGTCCACCATGCTGCTCACATCATCCAGCAGTGCCTTGGTCATATGCGACACTTTTCTTCTCAGATTACTATACACACTGCGGCCAACATTGTGCAGAAATCCATGTCTAAGGTTATCCAAGCCCTGCAGGAGGGCGGGATTACGCTCAGCGAACTGTACTGCCCTTTCTCCTGCATTTGACCTTGACAAAGCCTGAAGAAGCAGTGCCTGCATAGAAGCAAGGCTCTCTGTATCAATGCCCGATTTGTTCAGCAAGAGCTGCTCCTCAAGAAGCACCTCAGGTGGTACGAGGAAGGGTTTAAAACGTCCTGTAGAGAGCGTGGCATCTCTTTGATTGTTTTCCACATTCACAGGGTGTAGACTGACCACAGGTTTCCAGTTCCTGGTCTCCATGAAGCTGATGAGCTGGTCAAGCCAGCTCAGATTGAAGGCACAATCATTTCGTCCTTTCAGGACGCAGATGAAACCCTGGAGACCTGCGACCGCCTGGCCGTACGTCCCACTGACCACAGCTTGTAGGACAGTTTCGAGCAAAGCGCTGATGGTCTTCCAATTCTGAGAAACAAAAGTCAAGATGGGTTTTTGAGGCTGGCGTTCAGTGAGGGTCAGAATGCTTTGTACCAACCCAAGAAGTCCATCCCAATGTGGGCTGCCCCTGAGCGACAGAAACAGATCCTGAAGCCTGAAAGTGGGTCGCGGGGGACTCTTCCCGTCCCATATTCCAAGTGACGTTTCCCTTCCGGTCTGAAGAAGAGTATAGAGCAGGTTCCCCCAAAACTGGTCATCGCTAAAAGGTTGCTGCTGATCATCTAACTCTGCGCTCATCTCTTGCAGGTACATGGAGATGTTATAAAGGAATCCTGACAGCCTGTTTCGATCGAAGGCTTTGTTTAAAGATGGGAGACTCTTGCTTTTCCTTGGCAGGACACCCAGAGACTTGAGACCTCCCATAATGCTCCTCACTATTGAATGAATTTGCTGATCCTTTTGTCTTTCCAATGGTGGCTGTACTCTGTATGGATTCCATCCTCCACCCTTCCTCCATATCTCAACAAGTTCTTTCAAAATCGTCTCCTTTTGGTCCTCTTTTTTGTTTGCTAACATGAGAAAAACATTCATGCAAGTTAGACTGGGAAACAAATTGAGTCTTTGTACCAACAAACACCTCAAACAGCCTGAATTGTCTTACCTCCAGTAGTAGCTGATACTTGTTCCAGTAAAAGCAAAATTATAACAATTCCCAGCTTGCCCATCCTGAGTTTCATTGCCTCAAGGTAGCATGGACAAAGTCATTTTGTTGTCCTTGTAAGACTGCATTTATGTTCCTTTAGGAGCTGACGGAGACATTAAGAGAGTAAAGTGTCACACTGTGGAGTGCGCATGAAAACTTAATGACTATCCACTGTCACTTGGCTAAACTTTCACAAAGAAAAGTTTGCTGCTTTAAGTCTAAACCAAACATTAGGTTTTCAGTTATTAAAATATATTTTTATAAAAATAAATAGCAAAAAAAGGAAACATTCTGACATTTCCCTAAATTTGTAAAACACTATAAGAATTTTTTCCGTACTTACATATCAGCAGTTGTCTGTTTAATCCCGTCCGTATCTGTGGAAATAGATTGGCTGTGTCTAGGATTGCAAGTGTGAGCAAATTATTTCCCCGTCTCTCTCTCTCTCTCAGCATTTGTCACTTTTTAATACGCTCCCCCTCCCAGTCTTTGAGATTCAATTGGATCCTCAAAAGCTGAAGCTTCATGTTTCAGCGACATCGTTCCATCATGTGCCAGATGACTGTGTGCTGGAGTGAGAGGCTAGAGGCTCAGGGATGTAATATGAGAAAAGAGAAAGGCCAAGGAACTTTGAGATGGTATACTCTTGTATCACAAGGCAATTTCATAGTAATTAAGATTAAAGGAGTTACAAAGGTAGGTCAATACTGCGACTGAGGCTAAAACAGGGCACAGCAGATATACAATAGATAATGCACATCTGCTGCATAACAAAAAAATCAATTGAAGGGTAGTTATTTTGATGGAAATGTTCCAAAAAATGTATTTCACTCATTCTTTATGGTGATAATGACACATATTGCCAGTGTTATTTTAGTATTATTTATTTACTATTATAGTGTCCATTCATATTTTGAATTAGCTTTTATTTTCGGTTTTAATAATTGTATTTGAGTCAATGACATGACGGGTTATTTTTTTGTCCAAAGGCCTTAATAACATTTTAATTATATTTTGCTACATATAAAATGTCATTCATTCCGTCCAAAGGCCAATACAGCCATTCGATTTGTTATTATAATATCATAAAATATAATAAATGTATATATTTGGCATGATTTGGCATTCTGGCATGATTTTATAACATCATATATCAACTTAGTGCAAAATGGCATTAAAATTATGTGTAGAAGTCGTTGCTTTGTTATGAGAAAGAATGTCTGGAAAAACGAATTTCAGTGATGTCATACGGAGTAACCAATATAAAGGGACTATTTTGGATCAAGTCATGCGGTCAATATCATGTGACAGGATGTGACATCATTCAGACACCTGCATAAGAACCACTTGGTCGTGAAGCAAAGTAACTAACTCTCTCTTAAATATTTGAAAAATTCATGTTTTCACTTGATCATACGCATATCCCGAAACATCAGGTCATTCGGTACAACCGCTATGGAAAATGTAATATTTTAAAAACTTGTGCCAAATATAAAATGTTTGATTGTCTTTTTGCTAGCTAGCTAGATATCAGCCTGTTTGCATTGTTTGAAAATATCGTCATTTGGTATAACGAAAAGTGTCATTTGGTGAAACCGAAATTTTGGTTAAACCGAATGACTTTTTTGGTGACAAATTTTGTCCATCTTGTAAAAAATGACAAAAGCAGTGTTAACTGATTATAAAACTTGACATTAATTATATCTCCATTATTCTGAATCACTATGAGCCCATTTTTATTCCTCAATCTGACATCTCATGAGGTTATCTTCACCGGTGCTAAAACTGTACCCTTGGCCTTATGGGTATTGTTTTTCCTATGTGGCAGCCAGCAGGTCGCCTACAGCTGTCATAAAACAAAAAAAGCGTCGGCACACAATCAGGCCCTTCACTGACGTTTCAAATCATCTCTCTCGTCTGAGGCCTGTCTACAGCACCTGAAACCTGAGTGGGTTGAGTGAAAGGCACAGCACAGCCTCCCCACAAGCCTTTTAATTCTGTGTTGCTGTCGCCTGCAGCGGAACAATAACTTCCTCTTGTATTATTGATGCCTGAGGGAGCGGCGGTCACTCTGCAGCATGGAGCTCAGTTGGCTGCAGGAATATTAAATGAGAAACTTTACTCCTCATGCCTTTGACTAACTCCACTCAAAGCGCACACAGCAGTCAGCTTGTTTGTTTTCTCTGATGTGCATATGACTAAAAACAATCTGCAAAATGAATAAATGTATTACAAATAAAAACAGTTAAATAAAGCTCACAGATCAAATGTAGACAAACTAAAGAGCCTTAAGTCTATCTTAACTTATTCAGGCATGTTAGACTACCTGGAGTTCCAAAACATACACTGATCAGGCATAACATTATGACCACCTTCCTAATATTGTGTTGGTCCCACTTTTGCTGCCTAAACAGCCCTGACCCGTCGAGGCATGGACTCCTCTAGACCCCTGAAGGTGTGCTGTGGTATCTGACACCAAGATGTTAGTAGCAGATCCTTTAAGTCCTGTAAGTTGTGAGGTGGAGCCTCCATGGATCAGACTTGTTTGTTCAGCACATCCCACAGATGCTCCATTGGATTGAGATCTGGGGAATTTGGAGGTACAAACGCCTCAAACTCGTTGTTGTGCTCCTCAAACCTTTTCTGAACCATTTTTGCTTTGTGGCAGGAGCATTATCCTGCTGAAAGAGTCCAGGGAATACCGTTTCCATGAAAGGGTGTACATGGTCTGCAACAATGCTTAGGTAGGTGGTACGTGTCAAAGTAACATCCACATAGATGACAGGACCCAAGGTTTCCCAGCAGAACATCGCCCAAAGCATCACACTGCCTCCACCAGCTTGCCTTCTTCCCATAGTGCATCCTGGTGCCATGTGTTCCCCAGGTAAGCGACTCACCCGGCCATCCACGTGATGTAAAAGAAAACGTGATTCATACAGACCAGTCCACCTTCTTCCATTGCTCCGTGGTCCAGTTCTGATGCTCATGTGTCCACTGTTGGCTCTTTCAGTGGTGGACAGGGGTCAGCATGGGCACCCTGACTGGTCTATGCAGCTCCATACGCAACAAACTGTGATGCTCTGTGTATTCTGACACCTTTCTATCAGAACCAGCATTAACTTCTTGAGCAATTTACGCTTGCCCATTTTTCCTGCTTCTAACACATCAACTTTGAGGACAAAATGTTCACTTGCTGCCTAATATATCCACCCACTAACAGGTGCTGTGATGAAGAGATAATCAGTGTTATTCACTTCACCTCTCAGTGCTCATAATGTTATGCCTGATCGGTGTATATTGGTCCAATGTCATGTTATCAAGTAAATATGGTCATGCATGATGAAAAGCTATATTTCAATGCCTTTGCAAGCAAACACAAATTTTCTTTGGGGAACACAAATGTTTAGCGAGCAAATGCAAAAGCATTGAAATATATCTCATATTTTTGTTCCCCAAAATAACATGTTGTCAGACATATGTACCAAACAGCAGTGTTCATTTTAGGCCCTTGTTTTCACATCTCTGACTCATATGTCTGGTTGAGACAAAAAAAGGGGAAACATATAGTAGCCTATATATAGTATAAATATATATGTATATATTAGTATAGTATACACTTAAGTTCCATACGTTTTGCTTGTGTGGTTTCAAGCAATCGTAAGGTCAAACTTTGGCATTCAGAAAGTAATCAACTAACTTTTAGAAGAAATATAATTCAAGAAAATGCAACACCAATATTACAAAATAGCATGACACAAGCAAGAGTGTCTTGTTTGTTTTCTTTAGACTGTTAATACAAAACTTAAGAATTCAAATTCATAAAAATATCCTTCCTAAGGAGTTGGTTCACCCAAAAATGAAAATTATGTCATTACTCACCCTCATGTCGTTCCACACCCGTAAGACCTTCGTTCATCTTCAGAACACAAATTAAGATATTTTTGATGAAATCCAAGAGCTTCTGAAGGTACAGAAAGTTAGCAAAAACATCATTAAAATAGTCCATGTGACAGTGGTTCAACCTTACCGTGCTTTCACACTGCCGCCGACGAGAGCGTCAAAGTGACAGGAAGTCATTCATTGTCAATATGTGCCGTCGGCAAGCTCCGGCGAGAGCGGCGGAAACTTCTCAGTTTCGCGAAACTTATTAATTACCTCAACAGCTTTTCTAATAATGAATGAATGACGATGGTTCAGTGGCGGGATTTTTTTTTAAGCTTTCCGTCTGACAACAGTCCCACCTGCCGGTAGAAACAGGTACTGTTTAACAGCTGACTATTTAAATAGAGGGTATGCAATTACGTAATTTTCCCTCAGATGGACTGAGTGGCAAAAGTCATGAATGGTGATCAACCTCCTGCATGACTGGATTTAATAGGGGAAACTGCGAAAACGTGAGTAAAACAAACGATTACACTAAAGGTTGGGATCGAAAGTGTTCTTTATAACATGTCATAGAAACCTAATCCATGATTTTGACATGCAGCCAGGAGTCGTGTTTCCTGACATTTATGCCTGTAAACTGTAATTTTGACCTTCAACCTTTTGGAGGCCATTAAAGTTCACTATAAGGAGAATAATCCTGGAATGTTTTCATCAAAAACCATTTCTTTTCAACTGAAGAAAGAAAGACATGAACATCTTGGATGACATGGGCGTGAGTAAATTATCAGGAAATTTTAATTTGAAAGTTAACTAATCCTTTAAGTACTTAGATAACAAAATAAATGTTATACAACCTATTTTATTTGTGAAATGAAATTCTATATTCCAAAAGATCAGAAGCCCCAAAGCCTATTACCTGCTGGCTGCCATATTAAAAATATCTATATGGCAGTTAGTCCCAGTGGTATCGATATCAAAATGGTGGCCAGTGAAAATGGAGTGGCTGTAACTTTGGAAATCAACTAGCGACAGTGACTGGTGAGCAAAAAAGTTCATGTGAAGCACTGAAAACAATAATAAATACATTTATTATGGGCATGTGAATAAGAAAACTGCAATGTATATGACTAGTAATCCATCAGCCAAATATTTCCCTCTGTAAAATAAATATAAATGAAATAGAAACCTCGCAGCAACCAATCTAAATTTTACATCAATGCTGATGTGACTAGTTTTTTTTTTTTTTTTCTTCTCAGTCACAAGGCAGTCATGTGCGGTGTAGTTAGTCATACCAGGAACCGCAGCTCTATGTCATGCAGTCAAGTAGAAATAACTAACTAAATACTGCTTTATTGAAGTAACAAAATGATTCCAACAGGGGGCACTCCGCGGCTCAAAAACAAACTGCACTCTTTTAATACGTTCAGATATTATATTCTAGACATGAATAATCATACTTTTATTTAAAATATTAAATATAACTACAAAAATTTGGATTATTCCAGTAGCATTAGACGTTAAGTTTGAACGTCGAGCGATTAAATCAAACCGGAAGTACGTTAAAGGTCATAAAACAAGGGGCGGAACTTACGACTGACAAACATGCAGTGTCGAGTCGTCAGATGTTAAACCTGATCACAATGAAACGCTAAACTATTATGAACATAAAAAATCATGGAGCTCGTCATTCAAAGACAACGCTTTCCATTAGAACATTTACCTGTATTTTATTAATCAGAGTCTGACGAGGCGCCTGTCCTCTCTCTACTGTTTGTTTACATTTAGTTTCATTTTATGTGATTACATTTCGCCATGGATTACCTGCTGCAGGTGAAGGTGGGAGCGCTGGTTGGGCTGCTGTTCTTAACTCTGTTTTTTGGTTTAATTCCAGCACGGATGAAATGGTTTCGAGACAGTAGTGGAACAGGTAAATAATCATTTAAAGTCCTTTTGGGGTGTTGTCAGTGATGTTTTCTTTCATTTGTCGCCTTATGTCATGAATTTATGTGCTGGAGGTATGTTGTGCATCTGTTCACATATGTATATGTGTGCATATTTATGTATTTATGTCTACCACAGCATGGGGAATTTGTCTTTATTTATATTTAGGGATTTTTATACCAGCACAAACTCATCAGGGTCCGCTGATAAGGTTTTCTCTAAACATGCATTTCACTAACAAATCACAGATGGACATCAGGGTGGAAGTGAAACTGCTGTTTGAACATGCTTAAACAAGCAAAAACTGCTACTAAACACACATTTTTACCATTTCCTAAGGATCATGTGACCCTGAAGACTGATGCTGAAAATTCAGCTTTGCCATCACAGAAATAAATTGCATTTTAGAATATATTCAAATAGAAAACGGTTATTTTAAATTGTAAAAATATATCACAATATTACTGTATTTTGGATAAAATAAATGAAGCCTTGGTGAGCAGAAGAGAACATACATCTAAAATCTTTGACTTGTAGTGTATTCATTTGATTGCAGGTTTTACCGTAGACACAGATGTCACAAATTATTGCTTGTGCGACCAGAATAGGATGTGATTTTCACACGGTTATGTGTTATCAGAATTATAGTTGAGTGAAATCAAAGTCCCTTTAAATGAACACTCCACTTTTTTGGAAAATAGGCTCATTTTTCAACTCCCCTAGAGTTAAACAGTTGAGTTTTACCGTTTTTGAATCCATTCAGCCGATCTCTGGGTCTGGCGGTACCACTTTTAGCATAGCTTAGCATAGTTCATTGAATCTTATTAGACCGTTAGCATCTCGCTCAAAAATGACCAAAGAGTTCTGATATTTTTCTGATATAAAACTTGACTCTTCTGTAGTTACACCGTGTACTAAAACCGATGGAAAATGAAAAGTTGCGATTTTCTAGGCCGATATGGCTAAACTCTCATTCCGGCGTAATAATGAAGGATCTTTGCTGCTGTATCATGGCTGCAGCAGGTGCAATGATATTACGCATAATATTACTGCTTAATATCATTATCGGCCTAGAAAAATGCAACTTTTCTTTTTCCGTCGGTCTTAGTACACGATGTAATTACAGAAAAGTCAAGTTTTAGATAGGAAAAATTTCAAAACTCTTTGGTCTTTTGAGCGAGATGCTAACTGTCTAATCAGATTCAATGAACTATGCTAAGCTATGCTAAAAGTGGTACCGCCAGAACCGGAGATCGGCTAAATGGATTCGAAAACGCTAAAACTAAACTGTTTAACTCTATAGGGGAGCTGGAAAATGAGCCTATTTTCAAAAAAGGAGGAGTGTTCCTTTTAAGACGAGTCATTTCACTCGGCAGCCATCTTTGAAACTCCTCTCAGGCATTCAAGTTCTCCAACGTTCTTCACCAAGCTTTCGATTAAATTTCATATTTGAAATCACCAATGAAATCTGACAACAACTGTCATAAATTTTGTTTCTAAATGCTGGAATCATGACAAAAATTGTATTTTTCAGGCTGGATCAACCTAATGAGCAGTCCTAAATGCACGTCTCTTGTGCCTCATTTCAGAGGCGTGCGTCTGACTGTTTCTATAGAAACCGGAGCTTCTAACAGCAGCTGCAGTGACGCGATGACTTTACCAATCGCTGATTGGCTCTTATTTAGAACGCGGGACTTATTCCGCCATATTGCGTGTTGCATTTGACGCGTCTTGTTATTCTATGTAGTCTTTGGTATAATGTCATCAACGCTTTGGCTAGTTTGTTTTTAAGTTGTAAGGCTCTGTTTAATCAAGTGTCTACTGCTAATTACAGTTACGCCAAAGACTTTAGGACAAATAAAATGATCAGTTGATGTGTTCTGGGCTCCTGATTAAAATCCCTTTTGGCGAAACTTGATTTACTTTGGCTGATAATCTAAAAGAAGTGATTAGAGAAAGATTGCACCATTCATGTCAATAAGCAGCACCATTAATCAATGTAACGTGACTCTGATTTGTGTTTTTCTTTGTTTCCAGCAATCCACAGGGCCGTGCTGAGTTTTGTGAGCTGCTTCGCAGGAGGCGTCTTCTTGTCCGCCTGTTTATTAGACATCATCCCAGACTACCTCTCTGACATACATGAAGTGCTACGAAAACAAGGCCTAGATGTGAGCTCACTGAATTATTCTGAATTACTTCAAATCAATCATTTCCATGCTTCTAATACCAACTCTCCTCATCTTCCAGGAGGGCTTCCCGCTTGCAGAGTTCATCATGGCGTGTGGCTTCTTCACAGTCTTGATCTTAGAAAAAATGGTTCTGAGCTGCACAGAGGGCCACAGAAATGAGGAGACGGCTCCTCTTTTAGCTCCCGCAGGTCACGGACATGCCCATGGACGGCACTCGCTGAATGATCTGGAGGGGAGTGGTCATCACGTCCACGTGGATCTTCACGCGCACTCTTCCTTCCGCTCCTTCATGCTCTTCCTGTCCCTCTCTCTCCACTCTGTGTTTGAGGGTTTGGCCATTGGCTTGCAGACCACAGATACCAAGGTGATTTATTGAGTTTGGTTTTGTTTGATGACTTTGTGTTGAGTCACACTGTGCTGACCTTGTTAGAAAACTGATAAAGTTTTAGGTGCAAAGGTTTACAGTTCGGTTTAGCATCGTGACTCAAAATCATGATGTTTTTGTAGGGTGTTTTATCATGTTATGTGACATCCTTAGGATGCCAAAACACTTTCAATTCATTCACACAAAAATGAAAATTATCCCTTAATTTACTCACCCTCGAGCCATCTTATCTTCGTTCAGCCCAGTCAGAGTTATATTAAAAAATCTCATGGATCTTCCAAGCTTTGACATAACACAATACACAGTAAAAAAAAAAACATATTTCATAAATTATGAGAACATATTTTTTTTTATTTATCAGCACTACTTAGGAGTTAATCAAATTGCATTGTAAAGTTCAAACTCTAAGCTTTCAAATGACACCTATTTTGTGTTGATCAAGACGGTAGTTTTGAAACATATGATTATTCTTTTCATAGCTAGGTGGCGATACACTCAGTTTTAGAGGGACTACTTAGCACTTGTTAAGAGTTGATCAAAACGGTTAAATGTATTAAAAAGCTAAGCTTTAAAATGATACATATTTTGTGTCATTCAATTCAGTGATTTGCTTGTTTTTTTTTCCAGCGTGGGTGGAGGGGTACAATACATCGATTGTCGATTTGTGATACAAAGAATCTGGAGCGATTTTGATATTTTCCAATATATCGTGATTCTCTCTTGAATCGATTCTTCTGAGCTTAGTTTTTAACAGCAGATGGCACTACATGCTTTAGAAACACCCGTACTCTGCTTGCTTCCAGTTCCGTAACACACACCACTTAAACATAAAATAACCATTCATAAAGTTCCAAAAGGTTGAAGTGAATGTTTACATCAATATTGTGTCATAAAAGCATTTTGAGCTGAGGTGCAAGCATATTTAACCACATGACTCAGCCGAACGCACTAGCGCTGTCCAAGCACTCTTCTTCCTGAGCATTTGAGTGTGTGGTTAAAAATTAGCCTAGAGCGCCATCTGCTGTTAAAACTAAACTCTGAATCGATTCGAGAGAGAAAATATCAGAATCATTGTATCGCGAATCGATGTATTGTTCCCGCCCTAGTTATCAATACTGATATATCATGGCACACCTAATGACTAGTTATATAATTAATAATAATACTAATTCTTATTGTTAGTATTAGTATTGTTACTAAATAAAAATAAAATATTACTATTGTAATATTTCACTGTAAAACAAAATCAAGTATTAAAGAAAAAAGTAAAATAATTATAATACTAGTACTTTTACTTTACAGTACAACTGTAAAATTACAATACTAAGTGACCCAAACTCAGAGCAGATGCAGTGATGTTCATGTGGAGCAGCATTTACTGCTGACTTTGGCACATGTTATGTTCCTCATAGTTTAAAATGAATTTCCTCCAAAATCCAATTGTAAACATGAAAAAAAGAATGTTTATTTGTCACCACAGAAGGCTGGAGGAATTCTTTTTAATGACATCACTATATAATTGTTCTATTTTAAAGGTGAAGAGTGAAATACTTTTTGCAATGTGCCAGAATAGCTTTAAAGGATTAGTTCACTTCAGAATTAAAATTTCCAGATAATTTACTCACTCCCATGTCATCCAAGATGTTTATGTCTTTATTTCTTCAGTTGAAAAGAAATGAAGGTTTTTGAGGAAAACATTCCAGGATTTTTCTCCATATAGTGGACTTCACTGGGGTTCAACGGGTTGAAGGTCCAAATGTCAGTTTCAGTGCAGCTTCAAAGAGCTCTACATGATCCCAGACGAGGAATAAGGGTCTTATCTAGGGAAACGAAAAATAATTATATACTTTTTAACCACAAATGCTCATTTTGCACTGCTCTGAGATACGCCACACATTACGTCATCATGTTGGAAAGGCGTGACGTAGGTGGAAGTACCGCGGTAGGGCAAAAAACTCCACCTCATTTTCTCCTACAACTTTAAAATTGTCCAACATCGTTGTTTTACCTTTTTTGTAAAGGGCGTTTGACTTAGTCTTTGCATGTTTGCTTTGTAGACACTGGATCGGTACTTTTGCCTACGTCACACGTGACCTTTCCAGTGACCTTTTTCATTACGTAATGCGTGGTGCATCGCAGAGCAGTGAAAGACGAACATTTGTGGTTTAAAAAAAAAAAAATATATATATATATATAATTTTTTTTTTTTTTTTAGAAAGTGACCGGTCATTTCACTAAATAAGACCCTTATTCCTCGTCTGGGATCATGTAGAGCTCTTTGAAGCTGCACTGAAACTGACATTTGGACCTTCAACCCATTGAACCCCAGTGAAGTCCACTATATGGAGAAAAATCCTGGAATGTTTTCCTCAAAAACCTTCATTTCTTTTCGACTGAAGAAAGAAAGACATGAACATCTTGGATGACATGGGGGTGAGTAAATTGAGGAAATCTTAATTCTGAAGTGAACTAATCCACGATGAGGGTGAGTAAATGACAGAATTTTCATTTTGAAATTATTTGGAAATATTATTTTGTGTCAGAATTTTTGATTAGTGCATAAAATTACACTTCACTAAGTCAGCACAAAGCAGAATTCCCAAACCATTTTACTTTGGTAATATGAAACAGAATATCCGTAATCGATCTATATGAGAGGTTTGTTGAAAAATAAGAAGGCTTGGTGACTTCAGCCAAAAAGGAAAGACTGATGAATATAACCTTTAGACAAGTTTCACTTTCTCCACTCCTCTTTCTCCTCAGGTGTTGGAGATCTGCATTGCTATCCTGGTTCACAAGAGCATCATTGTGTTCAGTCTGTCAGTGAAGCTGGTTCAGAGCGCGGTCAAGCCCATGTGGGTGTGGCTGTACGTGACGGTCTTCGCTGTGATGTCTCCTCTCGGCATTGGCATCGGCATTCTAGTGATCGAGGCTCAGTTGGAGGACGGTGCCTTCATCCAGGCGGTTCTGGAGGGGCTGGCGGCCGGGACGTTTGTCTACATCACCTTCTTAGAGATCCTTCCCCATGAACTGAACTCCCCTGAGCGGCCACTGCTCAAAGTTCTCTTCCTCCTCTGTGGCTTCTCAGTAATGGCTGGTCTGAGTTTTCTGGGCTGAAAGACACTTTTCAGTTTTTTGTGCCCTGGGGCCAGAAAACTGGAGCCTCGAGGAAATCACACTGAGTGAGATAAGACTCCCCAAACTGCATGTGATTTCAGGAAAACGAAAGGTTCATTTTGCTTGTCTTATAGAGGAACTGAGAGTTTAAGTTTTTTTTTTTTTTTTACAAGCACAAAGATGCTGTTGTTTTTTTAAAAAACTTTTACCAGATCATTTTACAGTGCATTTCCGAAAGTGTTTTAAATGACTTTTATAGAGGAAAATAATTAATTTGCTGACCAGATTTCAGCACTGAAGAACATAGTATTTCACATGCAAATGGAGACTTTTACCAATATTTTTACTTGAACTTGTTTTACTTTTTTTTTTTTTTTTTACTTTTAAGTTCTCTTTGACTTGCACAACACTACCCATAAAAGCAAATACTACTAATTTTCATACATTATGAACATTAACTGCCATATTTCTGTATTTGGTGTATACAGTAAACACTGATTTCCCCCTTTATGTGCCATAGTAAATTTGCTGGGCAGCCAAATGTTGAACAGTTTGTTCTCGTGATCATATAAAACATTTTATGAGATTTCACAGTATGAAACTAAATGTGGTGTGTTCATTAAAGAACACAATTGTACTGTATACATAGTCATATTAATGTATGCTTATGCAGCATATTAAAACCATATACATGTATTTAATTTCAAACTAGTGGAAGGAACATGCTGTTTTATTGCAGACGTCTTTCTGTAGACTATTGTGCCTTTAGAAAGAGAAATAGGCCTAACAAACTATGCAACATATTCTGTGCTTAAAATATCATCACTAAACACTAGCACTAAAGTGAGCACTAACCTCAGTGGAACTGAAAAAGAACAAGGCCTAGAGATGTTTTTTTTTTAAAGCTGAAGGTAATTAAATGCTTTTTAGCTTGCAGAGCGATGCACGAGACGCTGCAAAATCCACACGCGCAACAGTCAAACATGTCCATCTAGCGCGTTTATGTTGAAAATCAATGGAAAAGTAGTGCAGTGGAGTTCTGAGTGAACATATTTGAAAGTTAATGTTTAGGTAAATTGAGCGAAGGTACTGGCTTTTAGTTTGTTTGCTTTCTGTTTCAACATGCTCTGTTTTGAGTAGCAGATGATCTGATTCTGAAACTTGGTTCAAACTTGACTTTATCTTGCAATACCAGATTTAGCCTCTAGATGTTAGACTTCACACAAAGTATTGACTTTGTTTGAAATGGCATACTACTATTTTTGCAGAATGTCTGTATAAGATGTATAGGCCTTATTGCAGTATGTGAATTTTCAGTATGCAGTTGATTCCCTGATGAGTTGCTACTTTTGGCAAATTTTGATTGTTATTTAACAAAACTGCTCAAATGTATTTTGCAAAACTGAATTAAAAACATTTCATATTCCAGATAACTGGATGACACTCATTGAGTTAAACATATTTAATGAGGTTATCTCACAGCTGTTTAAATGCATACCATTTCACATACTATTTTAAACTCACATGTTAACATGTTAACAACATGTTAATTCATATTAACAATGTGTTAAAACATGTTAGAAAATGTGTTAAACATGCTAGCAAAGTGTTTAAACATTAACTAGCATGTTGCTATCATGTTTTAAGTATTAAACATGTTAATTCATCCTGTGTTAAAACATGCAAATTCATTCTAGCAAAGTGTTAAAACATGCTAATTCATGTTAGCGATGTGGTAAAACATGCTACCAACAACACGACATGTCACTCATACTGTTTGGGAGAAAGTGTAACGTGCAATATGGCGGAATAAGTCCCGCCTTCTAAATAAGAGCCAATCGCCGATTGGTAAGTCATCGCATCACTGCAGCTGCTGTTAGAAGCTCCGGCTCCTATAGAAACAGTCAGGTGCGTGCCTCCGAAATGAGGCACAAGAGACGCGCATTTAGGTCTGCGCATTAGGTTGATCCAGCCTGAAAAATAATGTTTTTTTTGTCATGATTCGTGCGTTTAGAAACAAAATTTGTGAGACAGTTGTTGTCAAATTTCATTGGTGATTTCAAATGGCTTTGGAGAATGTGATGTTTCCCCATTCAAAGAGGCTGCCGAGTGAAATGACTTAAAGGGACTTGTTAAAACATGTTAACAAGGTTAATTCATATTAGTAAAATGCTAATTAATGTTACCAAAGTGCTGAAACATGCTAGCAACATGTTAAATCATGCAAGCAATGTTAAAACATGTTAAAAACATGTTAATTCATGTTAGCAACACGTTAATTCATTCTGCCAATGTGTTAAATCATGTTAGCAACATGCTTAAACATGCTAGTAACTTTTTTTTTACTTTCTGAGTAAAACCCGGAAGCACTGCCGTGTGACGTCACACCGCAGTGCTTCCGGGTCCAAACACTCATACCACAAGAAAACAACAAATGGTGCTAATATACACACACTATGTGGTGTAATACTTCCAAAAAATTATAATCATAACCTTTATCTCCATACCAAAATCCCAGATGGCCAGACAATGATTCATCTTTTATAAGTCGTTAAAATATTAATGTCTGTGAAGCTGTGAGCATGGAGACTGTTGGTAGACTCTTAAGTATTTTAAATGTTTAACTTTAAGGTCTGCGTGAACCGGAAGTTGCAGACGTCTTTTCTCCAGTGTTGTGACGTATTTCCAAGTGAAACGGAATATTGAATAGAGGACAGAGTTTTACTTTAACACTCCTCCTCTCCATCTCTCACTCATAGCAGACTTTCAGCCCAAGCTGTCAAACTGATGTCATTAGAGAAGGGGCACTCTGTTGCAAAGGGGAGGAGCATTTTCAGATTCTGATTAAATATTACGAAGCCAAACAATGTTTTTGTGTGGATTGACTTGCACAGATGAATTGTTCACCACAAAACTAGCAATTTGAGCTAACAAAATAAATAAGGTCAATTTTGATTTCATGTGTAGCCTACTTTAAAGATTGTCGCATTTCGCCCCCTAGTGGCAGTCGCACGGAACTTTGAAATTGGTAGTGAAGCAACCGTTACCCTCGGCTTATTCCAACCCAGCAACCACCATGGTAGACTGAACAATTTTAATGATTGTATAACGTTAATGCATGTATGAATATATCCATACAAAGCAAATGACCCTCAATACATATAAAATAAAAAAACATACTAGTACATTTTATAGAGCTAATACGTAAAAAATTGATTTAATAATCATAAAATAAAAAAAGAAATAGTGTTTACAGAATAACATTAAAGTGTTAAAATATTGGCAATGCTAACTTCGCACTCATAGTTTTGATTAGAATACATCATATCCGGTCGGCCGGTCGCATACGGTCTAGTCGCAGAAGTTCAAATATTTCAACGCATCCGAAGCTCAATTCGGATCTGAAATTTCGGCATTCGCATATGATCGGAACTCCACACAGACCCCGTACTACTCTCCATTGAAAATGAATGACTTCCGGTCCAACGGCTGTCGTTTGTCATGTGCAGTGGAAAGGCGGCTTATGAGCCACGCAATATCGCGTTCAATATCGATATGAATCGCCGTCGATATTGAACGCGATATTGCGTGGCTTATCAGTGAACTACGGCTCTGTCTATTAAATGCCGCTTCATTTGAAAGCAGGTGATGGCGATTTAGCGGCAATCAGGGAACCGGCTTTACTGACGAAATGCGCGTGAAAAAAAGCATTCGATATATCGCCCAGCCCTACAACTAACACGATACAGCGAATGCCGGTGGTAAACACTCGTGTTCCAATACTCGTGCTCGAGTTTTGGGAGGCGTTCCCTCGAAATGAGCTGTGAAGTAGAGGGGCTGTTCTTACGCATGCGCTCATTTCAAAAACTCAGTAACAGTCTTTGGTTTCTCAGTTGACGAAAAGATCCTCTTTAGCACCTTTAACAAGCGGATAGTGATCCTGACCTGGGTCCTGAGACTGAATCCTGACACCAGAGAATCAGCTCTTGAAGTTCCGCCCTCTTAGGCCGAGCACAGCAGCTCATTTGCATTTAAAGGGCACACACTAAAATGGCGCGTTTTTGCTCAACCCCAAAAAGTGGCAATTTTAACATGCTATAAAATATTATCTGTGGGGTATTTTGAGCTAAAACTTCACATAAACACTCTGGGGACATTAGAGAAGTATTTTACATCTTGTAAAATGGGGGCACAATAGGTCCCGGGGAGACCCGATTGCTGGGGGACTTGATATCTCACCACACCTTAAACAAAGCCGTTTCAAACTCCCAAAACGAACTTCATTTTGGCCTGATTTTGTTCGAAATAATGTCACATCATTGTTCGATTTTGCTTTAAATATATTGGGTCCTCCAAGCACTGAATATGCAGTTAAAGTGTTGTATAAATGCGTTTATGCCACCTCTGAGCAGAAAAAAAAAGAAAAGAAAATCTGTGAAAACCATTGCTTTGACTGATAAGTAAAAAACGTTTTTGTTTGTTTGACAATACAGAAATCCTCAAAATTCTAATTGCTGTTTTTTAATTACCTTTTTATAAACAGCAGAAAAGTAAAAACTGAAAAGCAAATGGCTGCATATATGCGAGTCCAAAATTTAAGCCAGACTTAAAATAAATGCCTTTGCATTAAGTGTGGCGTAAGTGAAACACTTTTTGAGGCCACCGTATCTTTGAAAGGAATCACAAAATAAAGCAGTAACAAAGTCCAGCACTAATGAGTGAATTGCAATGTACTGAGGAGCTTTTCTCTAGACAATGACACGGGAGGGTCGTTCATTTGTGCATGTTCAGCAGAGCAGCAGGGTTTTGTGACGGGTACGTACAAGAACAGCTCCGCCACTGCTCATTATCGGCTTTTTACTCACATGCCTGAATGGATGGCATCTTTGCAGACCTGTCCCTGCCCTAAATTCACCCCGCCGCCATGAAGAAAACCCCATTCACACCGAATCGTTAGCAGTCACTGTAATTATGAATAAAACGAGGGCAAGCAGGACCGCAATTTCGTAAATGGCAGATAAATCGTTTTATTTTTGATTACCGCTTATTTTATAGTATATTTTTGGTGGCAAGACCAAAACATTAATTAGAAAAAGTGCTCACTGCGTAATAAAGAGGGAACCACATCAAGCTCTGCGGAGAGAGGATTATAAAGTGTAAAGCCCAATGCACTACAAAATGCGTTTAATAATGTTATTGTGAAACTCAGTCAATGGTCTCGGGATTAGTGCCTTTCAGAGCGCAATCCATCTGTGTGCTTGTTTACGCTGCCAAGGTTTTGAGGGAATCAAGAGTTATTTTGTTATAAACTGAATTTGCAGCTTGCTATTGATCTAGTATAGTCTGAGACTAAATCAAAGCAGATATTCAAAGCTTTAATCCAGATCAGCAGAGTCTTTAGATGAAGATAGGAGAGACTCTGAGGATTTGGCTTCCATCTTGCTCCTTGAAATGACTTTTTAAGCACAAGGTGCATCTGTTGACTACTTATTTTTGCTATCCATCTTATTTCTAAAGTCACCATTAAATAAAAATTCTTATTTTTATGGAATATTTCAGTAATTATTACTATAAACTAGGGCTGTCAAACGATTAACCGCATACAAAATAAAAGTTTGAGTTTGCATAATATATGTGTAAAATAAGTACTGTGTGTAATTAATATGTATATATAAATACACACAAATTAATGTATATATTTAAGAGAAATATGTTATTTATGTACAAAAAATAATGTATTTATATATAATATAAATTATATAAAAATATAAATAAATACATACACTTGTAAATATTTCTCAAATATATACATGGATGTGTTTGTATTTATATATACATAATAATTACACACAGTACACCCACATATATTAGGCAAACTCAAACTTTTATTTTGTATGCGATTAATCGTGATTAATCGTTTGACAGCCCTACTATAAACGATCTGTAGGCCTCATTATTATTATTATTTTTTTAATTAATGTCATCTTTAATCAAAATTACATCTCTGCTCTGATGATGTCTTTACTGGTGCGAGGGCGGGGCAACCTGTCACTCACATGAGATCAACCAATAGCAAAACACAACCATCCAATCAACTCAGAAGACATGTTAAGGTTCTTTAGAGATATAATGTTCCAGCAAGTCTGCTTAATCAATTACCAAAGAAGCATGTCAAAATTATTCAGGAAAATAATATTTTCTTATCAAGGTGATAAAATGTTGTGTAGCAAAAATGATTACACCCTCCTAAAAGTTACTAAATAAAACTAAATAAAAGTTTATGTTTAAGTTTAAGGCAATATTTGATCACCAGGAAAGTATGTTGAACCAAAACATTTAAAGAGAAGTAATTTCTTGACAATTAAAAGTGTTATATAGCCCACCGAATCAATCTCAGACTTAATGCTGACAGCAATGGAAGCACTTGGGAGAGAACTATCAGGAGATTTATTTCTTAGCACAAAAGAGGACAGTGGTACAATAGGATTACCAAATCATTGTTTCAAGTGTGAAAATATAGCAAAAGCAACACAGAAATTCAAAAACAATGAACTTGTGACAATCCCCCTGAAATAATCAGGCCTTCATTTTAAGCTTTCATTTAGTGATGAGGGATTTTTTTGCTAGACAAAGAGCAGGAGAAATACCAAGTGATTTTCTCAGAGCCAGCAAAAGCTATGAAAAGATTTGACTGTTTATCTCACAGAGTAAGATGCAGCCTGCAGAAATGTCATGCACGGTTGTTGTTCTCACTGGAACTACCTACTGTAGCCAAAGCACAATAAAGTCAGTTAGCCATTTCCAAAGCCCATATTTACAAAATATAGATTCCTGGAATCAATACTCTGGTCTCATGAGACCAAATCAATCATTTTGGATCTAACAGCATCCAAAATGTTCTGGTGTTGCTAGAGGAGGAGTACAGTGAGAAGTGCCTGTTTCCCACAGTAAAGTTCAGTGGTAGTAAAGCTCATATATAGGGATGTATGAGTGCTGAAGGTATGAGGGAGTTGTGCTTTATCAATGCTGTCATGAATTTACACACCATGTGTAATTTAATACACAAACTTGAAAAAGAAGATGTTATACCCTTTCCTCATTCCCTGCATTGTTGGACATTTTTTCAACATGACAATGAGGATATGCATTGTCCCAATGTGAAAAACCTTGTACTGCACTCAATCTTAACACTCTTGAGCCCCTGTGGGGGATTCTGTAGAGACGAGTTGAGCAACACTCCCCATTAAAGATCAGGGCATTTAATGAGCTCATCAGTGCTAGAATATTATACATTTGTTGAATTAAATCTAGGGTGCACTCATTTCTGCAATCCTTAATTTAAACAAAATTGGCTAATTTACTCATTTTATGGCTATTAATGACATATATTTCTCAGTTTTTATTATGTATATGTTTAATACATTTTAGTTTTGCCATCTTTCCATGAATTGTGTTAGTGATCATAAAGAAAATACATCTTTTGTATTTGTTCAGAGGGGGTGTACTCATTTATGCTGTGCACTGTATTTATATAGCGGCTAATGAATCAGAAGTTTTGCACATTCACAGAAAACAGCTCACTAACGTGCTGCAAAATAAGTTGGATAGGCTTGAAAAACATCAGAGCAAGAGTAAGAATTAACGTTTTATTTATTTATTTATTTTTGGAAGAAAATTTGAGTGGTTCTTGCCCATGCAAAACTTAAAAGGTGTTCTGAGTGATAGACCACTTTTGAATTTGATGGAAAAATACAAAATTCTCTAGCAATTTTTTTGCACTATTTTTCATAGACACTTATTGTCATGAATTACTTATAATCAGCTACTCATTACACTTTTGGCCTATGACCTAAAAAAATCCATCCATTCCTTAAACTACAAACATTTAAAAACTGTTGAAAGATCACACAATGGTAATTTATTAATTACGTAGTATATGTTATGTTGCAAATGTAATCTATTCTCATATTCTTTGTGAAAATCACATCATAAATGGAGCGTGACAGAGAATGTTTATGTTCAGTGCTCTCTATAGTTCTGTGCATCTTCATTCAGTGGATGGAGGCTTCTGTGTAAAGGGCTTATATAATCCATAGGTCAACAGAACAAATGACTTCATCTTATGTATGGAAGGCATGCAGAACGCCCTAGCAAGCACATAGCGATACTGCAAGGTACAATATGTAACTTTTTTTGTTAAAAATGAACAGAATTTAAATAATACACCATCAATCCTTCTTCCAAAACGTGTTTTGTCTTACCCTGATTCACTATGGTAAGCCTGTCTAAGTGTTTAGTTACTGTTGCTATGTCTGATAAGCCATGCCGCTCTCATCATGTTCTGACAGTGAAAAAAAAAACATTGAGGAGCAAAGAGGACACTGGCGACAACGCGGTTACAGAGCAGGTTACTTTTTATATGAAACAAAGTCTCGAATTTTGTAATTTTTTAAAGAAATGTAAACAATAAATACCGTTTTGTGGCTCTTTAATGTGTCGTTACAGATCGCTGTAGCGCCTCAGTTCAAGTGGCTCGTGAACCGATCATCTCTTCCAATTAGTTAAATTATAGCATTAAAGGTGCCATCGAACGTTTTTTTTACAAGATGTAATATAAGTCTAATGTGTCCCCTGAATGTGTCCCCTGAAAGTTTCAGCTCAAAATACCCCATAGATTTTTTTTTAATTAATTTTTTTAACTGCCTATTTTGGGGCATCATTAAATATGAGCCGATTTATGCTGTGCGGCCCCTTTAAATCTCGTGCTCTCCGTCCACGGAGCTCGCGCTTGCCTTAAACAGTGCCTAAACAAAGTTTACACAGCTAATATAACCCTCAAAATGGATCTTTACAAAGTGTTCGTCATGCATGCGGCATGCATGCGTCGGATTATGTGAGTATAGTATACTGTTATATTGTTTACATTTGATTCTGAATGAATTTGAGGCTGTGATCCGTGGCTAACGGCTAATGCTACACTGTTGGAGAGATTTATAAAGAATGAAGTTGTGTTTATGAATTATACAGACTGCAAGTGTTTAATAATGAAAATGACGGCTCTTGTCTCCGTAAGTACAGTAAGAAACGATGGTAACTTTGACCACATTTAACAGTACATTAGCAACATGCTAACGAAACATTTACAAAGACAATTTACAAATATCACTAAAAATATCATGATATCATGGATCATGTCAGTTATTATTGCTCCATCTGCCATTTTTCGCTATTGTTCTTGCTTGCTTACCTAGTCTGATGATTCAGCTGTGCACAGATTCAGACGTTAATACTGGCTGCCCTTGTCTAAAGCCTTGAACATGAGCTGGCATATGCAAATATTGGGGGCGTACATATTAATGATCCCGACTGTTACGTAACAGTCGGTGTTATGTTGAGATTCGCCTGTTCTTCTGAGGTCTTTTAAACAAATGAGATTTATATAAGAAGGAGGAAACAATGGTGTTTGAGACTCACTGTATGTCATTTCCATGTACTGAACTCTTGTTATTTAACTATGCCAAGGTAAATTCAATTTTCAATTCGATGGCACCTTTAAATAAACATGAATGAACATTAGAAGGAATGTTGTTTCAACCATGGAAAGACATCAGTACACACCATTTTTCAAGTTCAAGTCCACCGGCATTAATGTAACTCCCCTGACTGCTTTGTCGGACATAACGGCGGATTCAGTGTTATGATTGGTTAGATCGCCTGTCAATCAAACTCTTGACGAACTTGGCTAAGTGATTTGAAATTTTGTAAAAGCAAGACAGAGATGGTGTTTTTATTACTCAACAGGTGAGTAAGGTATTTTATTGAACAGATAAATCATCAGATGTAACTCTCTGACAGAGTTCATTGTAAAGCAGTGCTGGAATTTATTTTCAAGGAAATACTGTGTCTATTAATGGATAAAGCTACAGTAACGTCTTCAGCTGGTCAGTTTGAGATCTTTCCATCTAAACTGGTTATATCTCTTAAGCCTATAGTGAATGTTTTATGAGCAGAAGGATAATTTCTCTTTAATGAGTTATGAGAAAGAACCATATTCATCCGCACAGAGCCGAAGCACAACCAAAACAATGTTCTTCTGCAAAATTCATGCAGTTTTGTTTTTAACTGCTAGAGGGCCAAAAGTTGCACAGTGCACTTGTAAATCAAGATAGATTGAAGCATAATGATTTAAGATACTAAATCAAAATTGAGTTTTAGGGGTTTAAGAAAAATAATCTTGTTTTTCCTTTGAATTAAGTTGATTTTTCTTACCTCACTGGCTTTTTTGTTCTTGTTTAAAGCATAAATTCACCATTTTGATCGAAGAATGTTCAGGTATTTATACTGTAAAGCAAATCAAAAATACAGAGTAGCTTTTTTTCAGTAAACACCCTTACATCTGATGCTTAGTTTTGTGTAGAAATGTAAAAATCTAATTACATTATAAAATGCTTATTTTTTGTGTATGCATTTTGTTGTGGGTCCTGTTCGGCCCCTCCCCTCACGAATGTTATGTAGATTAGATGAATCTGTTGTGAGTTATGGGGTGTGACAGGTTAATCTCACAGTAGCAACGCCTCAGCCCTTTGTGTCGCCTGTAGCCCTCATCGCCTCTCTGAGTCACTTCTGAATCGCCCTCGGCTGAGGTAAGTCACAGTCTTTGAGTGTTATTAAAGTTGCAGGCTTGCTTTGTGCCTAAGCTGACAGGCTAAGAGGATGCTGGGACTGGATTCACTCACTGATACTTCAAACATGCTTTTATTGCATTTTTGATTTATTAAATGATCAAATGCAGCTTAATCCATTAGCAGCCATTTCAATTGTTTATTGTCTCAGAGGAAAATCACAGGTGTTTATACTGTTCTCTGATCAGGCAAACTGCCTGATGATGTTAGAACTTTCAGAACTTTAAGGTTTTGTCAAGCTAATATTCACTTTTAAAAAATTTTGAAATTAAGTTTGAATATTTCATTTGCGGGTCAAAGTATTTTTGGTAACGGTATGGGGAACACATATTAACCATGACTTTTGCCTTAATAAACTCTTAATTTACTGTTTACAATAGTTAGTAAGGTAGTTAAGTTTAGGTACTGGGTAGTATGAAGGGATGTAGAATATGGTCATGCAGAATAAGGCATTAATATATGCTTTAAGTACTAATAAACAGCCAATATGCAAGCTAATAGAAATGGTCCCCATAAAGTGTTACCTTGTTTGTTTTTTCCATCAGTTACTTATTTAATTACTTCAGATGTAATTGCATTAGTAAATGTGCTATTTTTATGTTTGTAAACCTGCATTTTTTAAATTAAATTAATATAAATAAAAAAAAAGTAACTAAATGATGCCCGCATTGAAAATGAGTCATAAAAAAATAATCCTAAAGATTTTTGCTGCAAATATTCGAAAAGCCTTAAGAAACAGGATTAATTATAGAGAATTAATCCAAAGAATTATCTTTCCCGTGACCTTTTTTCACATTAATATTTTGCTTTATTTATAAGTTAAAGAATTTACATGCAAAAGTTGTAGATTTATTGTCTTTATTTAATTCTAAGCAATGTTATGATGAAATTTAAAGATGTACAGTGAAATATAGGTAGCACTTTATTTTACAGTCCTGTTTTGCATGTACATACTATATATTAACTGGGCCAGAAACTACCCATAAACCTAATCTTAATCCATGTACTTACCTTATATTACAGTACTTTCTTGGTAAGTACACTGTAAGTACATTGAAATTGCACATACTGTCAAATTAAGTGCAACCAAAATATGAAATAAATATTTGGGGGTCCAATTCTCACTATTAACTATGACTTTTGCCTAAATAAACTCCTAATTACTGCTTATTAATATTTAGTAAGGTAGTTGTTAAGTTTAGGTATTGGGTAGTATTAAGGGATGTAAAATATGATCATGCAGAATAAGGCATTAATATGTGCTTTTTTAGTACTAATAAATAGCCAGTATTCTAGTAAAATGCATGCTGATAAACAACTAGTTAATAGTGAGAATTGGACCCTAAACTAAAGTGTTACAGATTTTTTTTTTACAGTCTCCGTTCAGCCACTGGAGGATCTCAGCATCATGGCTGCTGTAAGTACACTATTCTTTCTACTTCCATAATAAGCACTTAAAAGACTGCATTAACCTCTACTGTTAAATGCACTAGGTGGGATGAACTAATCTCTTGTTTCTCAAGGTGTTTTAGCAGGTCATGTGATGGGGATTATTAAATAGCCACTAATTTACTGAGAGTTGTGGGGTCTCCACAGCAGGATCATGTAGCCACAGGATTAGTTTTCTCTAAACCTCTTGTCTGTGACTCTGTCAAGCCCATGCAGCACATACTATACTGCTTTCTTTTCATTTTCATCCCATTAGACCGGAACATTTCGAATGGTGTCTGAGGAGGAGCAAGCATTACGTGCTAAGCTCGAACATCTGACTGTTAAGGACCACGGCCCGGTGTACGGACCCTGTAAGAAAGTGCCGGATCACACAAAACAGAAGGTATCACTACACTACATGCCCCTATAATGAAACATACTTATCATTAAGTTGCACATAAATGCAAATTCACCTTCCTATCTCAAAGGCTAAAGATGAACTGAATGAAACGGAGGAGAGGAAAGTGTCTTCCATAAAGGAATTGAGGGCCATGATGAAAGAAAAGGCAAGCGAAGGGGATGATCTTGCCAAAGCTGTGCAAGAAAAATTCGGGGACAGTCCGGATTCCCTTCTGCTGAGATTCATACGCGCACGCAAGTTTGACGTGACGAGAGCACATGAGCTTATGAAAGGTAAAGTGCTTTATTTTATCATGGCATCAATGCGTTTACACGTCGGCTCCATTGTTTCCCTTCTAAACCGTGTAATTGTGGCCATCCAAACATGCTTTTGTCTCTGCATCCTCAGACCTGCCTGTCTCTGGGACAGGGACAGAATCTGTGCTTTAATTGGGGCTTTAACGAAACTTTCAAAGAGACCCTTTGTGCACAAATAGGGCAGGTTCTCTTTCTCAAAGGGGCTGAGAACAGGCAGACAGGCTGGGCTTTGATGTTCTGCGTATTTCACACTAATACACATGCACAGCCCACAGAAACACTCGCACACATGACTGAACCTTTCAGTGCATGGGAAACAGGACGAAATACTGCAAAAGAGCAATGCTGCATTAATGGGGCAAAACAGTATTGCTGTTATTCCCATTAAAATGCCAATGTTCATAAACAGTGAAAGGGTTATGCATGAAAAATAACTAGTAATTATTACTTTTTTCAAGTAACTAGTAAAGTAGCACATTAGTTTTAAATTTACAAACTTACATTTTCAAATAAGTAATGCAAAATACTTTGTTAGTAACTTTTGTTAGTGGAGATATTTCCTTTCACAGTAATCGCTGTAAAAAGAAATACAACAAACAGCTGGTAGGGACTACAGCAAGCTTCTTCATGGGTTAGTGACATCACAAACCCTAAAATTTACATAAACTCCGCCCCTGAGAACACACAACAAAGGGGGCGGGGCCTTGTTGGGCTGATTTAGAGAAGAGGAAGAGTTGTTGTAGTAGAGTGTTGTTGACATGCCGTCATTTTACGCCGGACTGCTTCACAAACGAGGGTCGATTCAACACAAAAGATGAACATGACGGCACATGCTAGTGGATGAATTGAATCAACTCCATAGCAACTACATAAATGTATCCACTAACCATTCAGAAACGTCCAGTTTCATTCTAAAAAGTTTTTGCTCACACCCAAATAGGGGCAAATTTGACAAGCTATAATGAACAACTACACAATATGCTTACAAAATTACTGAATTTTAATAATATTTAAATAAAGGGTGTCAGTTTTCCTAGGCTTGGTCACTAATGTAAATTATTGTCATATAGAACTAAAATTAATTTGGATATCAGCTCAGATTATCTGGTCTTTGGAGAATTCAATGACTGTAGACTGCAGACTTTTGTATGTTGGCAAATGTGAGAAAGGTTTGAGACATTGCTGAATTCAAATTTTCATTTACATTCAACAAATGGTGATTAGTCTGTTTGTTTTCCTCCCTCTTCGACAGGTTATGTGCGTTTTAGACGAGACTATCCGGAGTTGTTTGAGAATCTAACCCCGGAGGCCGTGCGTAGTACCATTGAAGCCGGTTACCCACGAATCCTCTCCACCAGGGACAAGTACGGCCGAGTGGTGCTGCTCTTCAACATTGAGAACTGGGATCTAGAGGAGATCACTTTTGATGAAGTATGTGTGCTATTTGTAAAGCCTGATTTACATCCACTGTCCAAAAAAACTGGGATTTTCCTAAAGAACATGATCAAAATAAAAAGCTGAGTTTGCATAGGATCATTTGCAAAGGATTTTTATGAAATTTGGGCTTTTATAAAAAGTTCAATTTTCATAATATGAAGAAATTCACAGAGTGAATCCAGGTGAATGGTGTCACTTTCGGGGTGAGATGAGTGGCAACAAAGTGTCCCAGTTTACTTAAATTCACCCTACAGTCTAAATTCATTATAGCCAATAGAATTGAGGTAATCACAAAGTTCATTGGTGCATTTTGCATGAATAATCACAAAAACTAATAGAAATGCATGTTTCTTCTGCTTCTTCGCCTGTGTTTTGATCAGAAGATTCTGCACTCTTTCTGAAGTTGTGTAACAGCGCCCCCTACCATATAACAGTGAAAACACGGAAAGCTGGTGTCATGACAAATCAGGTCCTTCCTTGAAATTGGGTCTCCCCAAACTGTTAGTTAATGATTATCCTAAGTATATATGAATGATATTAATGCATAGCTTACTATATAATGCGTAAGAAAACAAATTAGTGCATAATAAAACCAAATGAGAGTAATTTCTTACACTTGATTAACTGTTAATTAATAAATAATAATAGTCTATTAAGTAAATAATTTAAGATTTTAGCTATTATTTAATAATTTAGTTTTTGTGTGTGTGTGTGTGTGTGTGTGTTTTGTCATTATTATTTTAAAAAAAAAAGTCCATATAGTTCTTATTTTATTTCAGTTGTACTTAAACTAAAATGAATTGAGAAATAATGCCTTGGCAACTAGCTGAAATTAGTTCACTTTCAAATTAAAATTTCCTAATAATTTACTCACACCCAATTCATCCAAGATGTTCATGTCTTTCTTTCTTTCTTCTGTCGAAAAGAAATGAAGGTTTTTGATGAAAACATTCCAGGATTATTCTCCTTATAGTTGACTTCAATGGCCTCCAGATGGTTGAAAGTCAAAATTACAGGGCGAAACGATCGGTCATTTTCTAAAAAATAAATAAATAAATAAAATTATATATGTTTTAACCATAAATGCTCATCTTGAACTAGCTCTCTTCTTCTTCTCTATTAGAATTCCGGCAGTGTAAGTGTATTACTGCCCTCCACAGGTCAAAGTTTGAACTAATTGTTATATTTTTGCACTAGCATATTGTATATGACAATTTAGTTCAAACTTTGACCTGAGGAGGGCAGTAATACACTTACACTGCCAGAATTCAAATGATGAGAATTCAAAATTATTCAAGATGAGCATTTATGGTCAAACTGCATAAAAATGTAAAAAAAAAAAAAAAAAATTAGAAAATGAGCGATGGTTTTCTTTCGCTTTCTTTTTGTATGTTATTAGTTTTAGTTAACAATAGTAACCCTGTCTCAAACATGACTGCGTCTCTTCACAGACTCTGCGTGCCTACTGCGTAATCCTCGAGAAACTTTTAGACAACGAAGAGACCCAAATCAACGGCTTCGTCCTCATCGAGAACTTCAAGGGCTTCACGATGCAGCATGCGTCTGGCATCAAACACACCGAGCTGAAGAAGATGGTGGACATGTTACAGGTAAGCGCTTACACTGCCTTTCAGCCCAAAAAATGTCATATTACTCTTAAAACTCACAAATCACAAAGAAGATCTGGTGCTCTCTGTATGATACAGGACTCTTTCCCAGCCCGATTCAAGGCGGTGCACGTGATCCATCAGCCCTGGTACTTCACAACCACCTATAACGTGGTGAAGCCCTTCATGAAGAGCAAACTGCTGGAGAGGGTGAGTGGAGCGAAGCGTGAAAAGAGGATTTCAAGTGGATGTGGAAAAAACTCTGAACCGGGCACACAAAAGAGCTTTACGATGTGCTAAGATCTTCACTATTCTGACAAATGAATTCAAAAAGAGATTTAAAGATCCACTTAGAAGCTTGTACGCCCAGTGGCATCAATTCACCAAAAGCTAAAAAAGTATGGCAAACTCTGATGACGTCATCAAATCTTACTCCCTCGACGTGACAAGTGTGTGTGGTGCGTCCAAAGATGAATCATACTGTATATAGCTTTGATCATAACCCAGTAAATTAGACAGTTACTCTGTTATACGAATGAAGGACTTTCAATTACTTCACACAACCTTTTCCAGCACTTCAAAGCTTAAAAGTCTAAATATTATCCAACTTAAATGTTATTTTTAATGTGATTTTTTTTGTTCATCAATCAAAGATTGTCTACATTTGTAAAACGAAAAGTTTAAAGATGTAGGAAAAATAACATTTGGTGAAAAACAAACACTTTTAAAGCTTAAAAACACATTAAATTACCATTATAACCGGTAGATGGAGGCAGAGGAGCACTTATGGGCTTATTAGCCATTTCCACTCCCTAATATAGGTTTCTTCACAGTTTGCTTTTTAATTTATTTTTAGAGATTATCAAATCACTATGATAATTTTTTTAAGTCATTTTTGTCACCTTTTTTTTGTACTGAAGTGTAAATGTATTTAATTGTAGGAAAATTAAATTAAAGTCTTGAGAAACCAAACTTTTCTTCAAATTGCGAATGAAATTACACAGACAGCGAGTAAAGAGCTTCCTTTATAATCACTGAAGAAGAAAAAACTCCTGTTTTAATCAATGAATCTGACTAAACTTCACATTAAAGCTTTTATCTAAATTGTGTCTCTTCTTTGTTTGTTATAATTGGAGGATTTGTGCACATATAAAACTTAGTAAACTTGCGCTAAACAAACTCGTACAGCGTTTGAGAGACTGAGCGGATTCTCACTACCGGTAACTTAAACACCACTGATTGGTCATTATTTTCAACAGGAATGACTGTGATTGGCTACAATACTTAACACTGAAAAATTATATTGTAAACAGACATATTTGCAGCGCCGTTAAACCTATGTGACATGAATATAACAACCAGATCGCTTTAATTGACTTGCTTTTCTCTCTTATTAAACAATTACAAATGATATGTTACACATAGTAATATAACTCCGTTAATCCTGCACTACAAATATTACTTTGCATTAACCTGACGCCCCTGTTCACACCTAAAAAATACACTTACAAAACCTACTTATTCTACATAAGGATCATATATGCACTTTCATTATGAGCATATGAAAATGTTTGAACCCGTTTATCTAGGTTTTTGTTCATGGTGATGAGCTGGGTGGCTACTTAAGGGACTTTGGTGCTGAAATCCTTCCTCCGGATTTCGACGGGACGGGTCCCAGCTGTGACGGCAAAGAGACTGCGATCAAGCTGTTTGGTTCTGAAGATACAGCCCTTTAAATGACCCAAGCCAACAGGACAACACTGGGACAGACACCACCCTTTGTTCTTGTTTTGTTTTTTTAAATATACGAGTAAAATGTTTTATAGACACCACACTCTAAGAAGAAAAGGTTCTAACAAGGATTCTGTCAGCACTTCATATATGGAAAATTTTTATGGAATTAATTTTGTTTTAATTCATTTTTTTTATTTTAATTACATTTTATGAATTAAGCAGCTCGTGAAACATACTTTATCACTAGAAACATTTGAAATAACCTGTTAAATATGCATTTTCTCCATTTCTCCTTGTTTTGAACCTTTTTGCCATAAAACGTTCTTTAAAATTGAGTTTTTAAACTCTAGGGTTCCATATAGAAACGTTTTTTCTAAGAGTGTATGTAGGAAATTATTACAATTGTATAGTTTAACACTTTTAACCACTGTATTACGTTGTTAATGTATAACGTATAAGAAGGGACAGTTCGCCCAAAAATGAATAATCATTTACTCACCGTGAAGTTGTTCCAAACCTGTATAAATTTCTTTGTTCTGCTAAACACAAAAGATGATATTTTGAAGAATGTTGGTAACCAAACAGTTGTAGGGCACCAATGACTTCCATAGTAATTTTTTTTCCTACTATGGAAGTCAATCAACTGTTTGGTTACAAGCATTCTTCAAAATATCTTCTATTGCATACAGGTTTGGCACAACCTGAGGGTGAGTAAATGATGACAGAGTTTTTGGGGTGAACTATCCCTTTAACAGATGTACAGTACTGTAGGGATGAAATATTACACATCTCACTGGCCGATACCTGAAATGTTCGACTTATTTGGCATTTGTTTTAAACATAGAGAAACTTCATTGAAGTGTCTTTTATTCTTTGTCTCGAAAACGGTGGCCTGAAGTTAATCAAAAGAAAGTTTTGTACTGGTTGTGTGTTAAAAATAAGTGTTATAATTTGAGAATCAAATACATGATTACAAGCCTTGACCAAGAAATAATACGGTTGTTGCTTTGTTGTTTTAGAATGAATGGCTTGTATCAAGTAGATGTAATGTTGTGGCTGTTGTTTTTAAATCATGTTGGTTCTTTTAGACCCAGATCTTTAGCCTGTGTCAAGTGTAATTGACATTTTCAAAAATAAATAAAAAAATTCAATAAAATGGGCAAAGATATTCATTTTTTACAAAACAAATGCACATATGTAAACTACTGCTATAATGTTAATTATAATAATAATGATTATTTTGGAAATAAATTAATACTTATATTGCGCAAGGATGCATTAAATTGATGTTTATAATGTTATAAAATCCTGAAAAACAATTGTCATGGTTTAAATATTAAGCAGCACAACACTTTTCAACGTTGATAATAATCAGAAATGTTTCTTGAGCAACAAATCATCATATTAGAATGATTTCTGAAGGATCATGTGACACTGAAGACTGGAGTAATGATGCTGAAAATTCAGCTTTGATCACAAGGAATTAAGTTATTTAAAACTAATACTAAATTAAAATATAGCTGCACGCAGCGATGACGGGCCCAAGCCCTGGTGGCTTAAGGAAACCTATGCATGGAGGGCAATATACAATCTTAATTTAATTTAAATCAAACAATGATTTTACACGATGAGACACTTCCTGTTTCCCTTTTTTGTCATTACTTTAATTCCTCGCCATGGCAACACTGTTCGAGATATTCTAAAATCGTTCGCAATTTAGCGTTTTCAGTGTCTTTGATTCATGTTGACGAGTTTGGTGCTGCTTGCATAAGGAGTACTTAGAGCCTGATTATTAAAATAAATCCACATTCAAACCAAAATATCTGACATCCTGTTGGTCAGAGCTAATGACTGTAAATTAGAAAGTTGTCCGGCTTGATGAGAGCAATATATGTACAGAGTTTGGTGACTGTAGGTAAAACTAACCCCCCAACTCAAAAGGTGGCGCTATAGAGCCCCTCCTCTCCGCCCACTTTTAAGCCTTTGCCCATGTGTACTGCCCGACAACTTTGACGTGTCAAGTTTCATGCAATTTGAGGCATGCCAAGAGCCTCAAAAACAGTCAGGAATATTCTAAAAGTTTGACGTGTTGCCATGGCAACAGTATTTAAGACATTAAGAATCCTTTCACAGGTCTACATCTGCCTTGTCTTGACATTTTTCTGACAAAGTTTAAATCAATTGGGTAAAAATAAGAGGGCATTTTCAAAACACTTCCTGTTGACAGTTGGTGGCACTATGGCTTTGATTCACAATAGTCACATGTGATCGGACTCTTACAATGAACACACAGCTGAAGTTTCATCAAAATCAGTCAATGTTTGCAGAAGTTATAACACACTTCTTGTTTCCTTTTTTGCGCCATAAATACGTTGCCTTACCATGACCAAACCGTTTGAGATATCAAAAAATCTGCTTGCAATTTAGCATCAGTGTCTTGACTTCATGTTGAAAAAGTTTGGTGTGAATCGTAAAACAGCCTTTGGAGCAGGTGGATTTATCTGAAAGCATTGATACCAATATATTTAAACAAAATTAAAATAATAATAAAGATAAATCAACTGGAGAAAAATAATGTAACAGCAACTGTTTTTTTTTTAAACAAGAAAATAATTTATTTCTGGAACACAATAACCATTCTTGTAATAATAAATTATTCAATCACACACCATCGTTTTTTTCAAATCAAAACCACACCAGTGATTGAGATATTATGCTGCATGGGGTTTTGAGGTCGTGAAAAATGACACGTTCAAAAACCAGCCATCAAACACAAACTGTAATGAGAATGTGGGTCAAAATAGTAGGAAAATTTAGTGATCTTCAGTGAAATAATCCCTTACAAGTGAGATTACAGTGGGCAGTGTCAATCTGAAAGCTTTAATACTCTACTCTGTATTCTGCAAATAGTTTTTTTTTTTTAAATATATTTATATATATGGCCTTTCACTTTCCTTTTATAATTCCTATTTTTGACTGCAGCATGAATACATTTTCTCTAAACTCCATTTGACACAATAAGCTAATTATCTCGGTTTGGCGTGGAGAAAAAGAGAAAATAATTCAGAGCATTACTGCTGATCGTCGAACAAATTAATGTTTCCTGGTTTCCATAAACAAATCACTACATTTCAACTAAACATTTATATTTTTACCTGCCAATGCAAGTTTGTTGGTAGTTTTCATAAGCAGACGTGGTGATATGACACAAACATTAACATACACATTTACAATCATACTTTTGTACATAAAAATAACAATATTGAAATTAATGTAAAATACAAATCAAACAAATTTGGTTAACATTTGCTCAGGATGTACAACAAAAGCACATGTTTTCTGTGCAAAAAGTAAGTGGGAGACATTCTGAAAGGCAAACTGGATCGAGTTACAGCAGAGATTGAATTTGTGCTGGTGTAAAAGGCCAAACAGATCCGATCACCGGAAACAGCCGAACACTGACACCCAGTCGGGAGCTTTTCAGTCTTACAACACGGTTTTGCTGTTTTCCACAAGTTTAAGAAATAAGACAACTTCACACAACAAGACCTAACAGAGGGGAGGTAAACGCTCTCTCTAAACCAATTAATACTAAATATCTGGATGGGTTTTTATAAACTGGACCAGTTGAGAGCTGTAGAGTGTGAATCAGTGATTTTACACCCGATAACCCACAGGGGGCGTCTTTCAACTGCTAACTGGTAAAAACAGTCCTGTCTTTTAACACTTTCTCCTTTAAGAAGATGCATCACTATTGACAACTAAACACTAATAATAATGAAGGCAATTACGTTTGTTAAGAAATGCACATTTTTCACAATATATGACTGATTGTTTCCGGCAATCAGTGACAAATCTTTACTCAACTGTCAATTAACCAATATACTAAACACTAGACATGTTATTTGATTGGTTTTTGTTTTGTTGTTTTTTTGGTCACCGAATGGCTTTTCCATTTTCTCCCTTGGAAACGTAAAAAGATTTGTGTACAAGATTCCTCATTTTCTTTCAGAGCTGCAGCATTAAAGATTATGTAATCTCACAAAATCTGTCAAGAAATGGCCAAGTAATATTTCAACCCAAAATCAAAAAACTTTTACCCTTTGTTCTCAATATACATACACACTATCAGTCAAAGGTTTTTGGACGGTAAGATTTTTAAAAATCTTTTTAAAAGACGTCTCTTCCGCTTACCAAGGCTTCATTTATTTGATCCAAAATACAGCAAAAACAGCAATATTGTAAAATATTTTTACAATTTAAAATAACTGTTTTCTATTTACATACATTTTAAAATGTCACTTATTTCTGTGATCAAAGCTGAATTTTCAGCATCATTACTGCAGTCTTCAATATCACATGATCCTTCAGAAATCACTCTGATATGATGATTCTGCTTAAGAAACAATTATTATTATCAATGTTGAAAACAGTTTTGTATAATTTTATATAACATAAAACTTTTGCAATGTTTTAAATGTCTATACTGTCACTTTTGATTAATTTAAAGAAATTTTTTCTAAATAGAAGTATTAATTTCTTTCAAAAAAACAAAACAAAAACAAACTTTTGAACAGTAGTGATGTTACAAAATCTTTATATTTCAGATAAACGCTGTTCTTTTAAACTTTCTATTCAACAAATAATCCTGAAAAAAAAAAAAAACTGTTTTCAACATTGATAATAATAATAAATGTTTCTTGAGCAGAAAATCATCATATTAGAATGATTTCTGAAGGATCATGTGACACTGAAAACTGAAGTAATGAGGCTGAAAATTCAGCTTTGATCACAGGAATAAATTACACTTTACTATATATTCAAATAGAAAGCAGTTATTTTAAATTGTAAAAATATTTCACAATATTACTGTTTTTTACTGTATTTTGGATCAAATAAATGAAACCTTGGTGAGCAGAAGAGACTTCTTTTAAAAACATTTTTTTTAAAATCTTACCGTCCAAAATCTTTTGAACAGTAGTGTATATAGTCCTATTTATAGTCCTACAAATATGTATTACTTTCTTAAAGCAAAATGCAATTTTTGTTGGGGTGAAATATGACGTGGACATTTTGGCTTCACTGAAACAAATCAAGTCTAACTGCACTAAAGTGCTGTGATTGTTCCTGGAGAATCCACACAGGCCTTTGGAAACAACACTTTGAATGTTCCCTTCAAATTTAAACATATCTTATATATTTTCCCCTCTGCATTTGATTATTCAAATGGTTAACATAAAGAAAAGTTCAGTTCCATTTCAGACAGTCCAAGAGTAAAGAAACATAAATGTATCAAGTAATTGCACAAAACAGTGAAATGATAAAGAAAGAAAAATTAAACCGAAACAATACGATAGCACAAATCCCTTTAAGTAACCAGTTTTCACAGACTTGCAGCGAGAAATGCACTGTCGTCTCCCACTGGGTCCCAAATCAACACGATACACAATCTATTTCTACCAACTTCAATGGATCTCCACAAACACGAGTCAATACTGCAGCAACAGTGTCTGCTGATCTCCAGCAGGGCTTGAACGCAACGGGATTCGCCATCTAAACCGGCTCGTAGTGCTTGTGGGATCGTAGTGGGCTTGTAATCAGGAGGAATCATCGAGTCAATTATTCAAGGTTTTCTCTCTCCCTCTTGTTTTCATTGTTAATTTCTAGTTTTAATATGGTCGCCTAGTCTTTATAGACTCTTAATGACAACATAACGGATCCTATGGCAAACATTATATATAAAAGTGCAAAACAAAAACTAGGAATGTGACTTGGATTCAACCGACAAGGCCTGGTACATAGATTCACGCTTAATGACGTTTCTCATCATACTCTGGTGTATTTAAGAAGGTCTAGTTAGCTTTAAAATATGAGCGATGTGAATGCTAGCCTGTGCTAAAACAGTTACCAGGCCAAAAACCGAAGATAGCCGCTTATTATCAAATGCTAATATGCAGTCAAATGGCGTGCCAGTCGTATCCGTAAGCACACAGTGCCTGCATAACACTCACTTCCCATAAACCCACGTCTGAAGAAGTTCGCCGGGTCTGTTTGATAGTGAATCTCACCGTTTAGCTGAGTGAATCTCACAAAAGAGGTCGAGAACATGTGTAGGTATTTCAATCCAAAAATAAAAGAAAGGAAGAAATATTTTAGCTAAAAAAATTAAGCTTATATGTAATGGCCATTCGATTTTTGTGAATGCAATTCTCAATAAAATATGAAAATGACCACAATTTTTGTTTTGTTTTTTTTACAAAAAATTATAATTTAAGGGGATGTGCTGAACTTTTTAATTGTCCAAAAACAGGCTTCATTTTATTTATGCAAAATATTGCCTATTAATTATTCCCCCCCCCCCCCCTCCCTCCCCCCCCCAATGTTTTTGTGAGATTCACTCGGCTCCGTTAGATCCTATTTAGCAGTGCTAAACTAATCAGTTTTCAGTGTCCTAATTAGAGGGCAAGAGATACTGCTTGCATGTAAATAACTACAAACTACAGTAAATATAAAAGGGTGCCCTCGCTACACAGGTTATTTGATTGTTTTTGGTAAATCGAGTGGCTTTTCCATTTTCTCCATTGAAAAGTTGTTACGATTCATGTCGTGATACAAAAGAGAAACACATATTCCCCACTGACAGTGAACGCTTGAAAATGGTGGTCCGATCCCTCGCGCGGTGAAAATGTCTCAGTGGAGGTGAAACGGAGACGGGGTCGGTTAGGATTTACTGTCTTGGCATTTGGTTTCGGTGGAATGGGCGCCTTGACTTTGGCATGGTGGTTTCTGTTTCTCCCACTGGCACATGGCATTGGCGTAGCCGACAATGACCTTGTCCATCCAGGTGAGGGGCTGAGGGAACAGCACGGCACCCTCGAAGAAACCCAGGTGTCCCCCGTGCAGCGTCAGCGCGAAGATCACGTTTTCTTTCTTTTCTGGAAGGTGAAAATGAACCAGCGAATCTCAGAATTGCAACACAACTCAAATACAGAGAATAGCATCTGTTGTAGGCGGTGTGATGAAAATCTTATGAGGACATGAGTCATTTTATAACACCAACAATACTAAGATCTGTCACATACAATAAAAACATTCCTGTGACTTCCAGACAATGGGAACCAAAAAACGGTTTCAATACATCGCCAATGTTGAGCGTCACAGTTTGTCATTGTTTACCTTGTGACACATGGTATTTATTATATGTGTTTAAACAAGTAGAGATCTCATGAATGTCACATGCATTTATGTGGGACTCTGTAGTAATTATGGGTGTTTCTGGCATATGAGGTCATAATCTAATAAAAGATCACTATGGAAATAGGCTGTGGGCATGTTGAAGTAGTAGGAGAAGCAATGCGAAGTCAATAGAAATACAGCACTTCACTAATCAAAAAATTGTTTAAGGCAAGCATCACTTTCACTCTTGCTCATATTTAAGGTTAAACAATTGTACAAACTCCTACACCATATATTAAACCTCAGAAATGAATGATGCCTCAAATTATGCAGCTTTTTGGGGTGAGATGTGCTGTGACTTTACTGAGAGACAAAAATGCAATCACGTACTGTGCCAGTTTATGCATTTAAAGTATTTGTTGATTCAATGTATATATAAATTGAAGTAATAAATGGAATCTGCACACCAAAAACAGAATATAAATACAAAAAAAGTCAAAATTCAATAAGAGTTTTAACTGAAAATATCAAATATACACAGACTAATTCGCCAGTGGTTCCCTTGAGATTTTCCCTTTTTTTTTTTTTTTTTACAAAATTTAAAACATAATACAAAAAAATCCAAAAACAGACTAGTTCATACACATTTCAAAATTGTTGAGGATAAAATACATAAAAAAGCCTTAGGTTAATTTCCATTGTGGTCCTCGATATCTTAAAAAAAAATGGACGAAACAAATCATTTATGGAGTGAAACATCACATTTAGAAACTCAATAAACATCAATGATAAAACAACCATTTTTTTACTTCCTTTTTAAAAATACTCTCATCTTGTATATCTCTTGGATACATCTAGGTCATTTATTCCAAGCAACAGAACTAGTAAATAGAAAAGAATTTGGTTCCTATGGGTTTTTATAAATAAGGTGCATGGTAAACATTAAGTTGACGATACTTGTACGTTTTTTTTTGTTTTACAACGTAAAAAAAATAAATAAATAACATTGCGATGTCAGGAAATCAATTTCAATAGTACATTGAGTATAATTTATCGACATAGAACTCATGTTTAATGTGATCGTTTCATCCATACATCTACTATAATATAATATACTTTATGTTAGTGAATAAGAGCATAGATCCGCTATTAATGGTCTGGCGGTAGAACTTTTGTTAAGCGTGTCAGAGATTCTGGGTTCTAATCCACCCTCGTATAGCTTTGTTTATTTTTTTTCTTATCAAATCCAAAGATGTTCATCAGTGATTGTATATCAAAAGCAGGGACACATTTGTGAGCATTTTGTTTTGTGATTTCAATGGAACGAATAAAGTCTCCGCAACGGTTAGTGATAGATTGAAGCACCAGATCGCCTCTTATTTAACTCAAACGAATGAAATGAATACTCTGCTAATCAACTAAAGATGTTTAATTTGTATTAGATACAGCTGTACCGCGAGATGTTTCAAAAAGCAATGGGGACAATATTAACCCTGGCAAAAAGTGGCGTCTCACCTGTCCTACACTCAAATTACACCTATGACCGTGATAATATCAACATGCAATATCACTGACGGCTAAAACGTAGTTAAAAAATAAAAACTTAAATAAAAACAGAGATTTTGGTAATGTTAGACTGTTTTTAACAAGCCTCTACATGCTGTCATACTTGGGGTTGCCAGATTTCAAGGGTTTAATTCCCCCAATCAGAGCCTTTCTCTTAAAAAGATACATTTCCTGCCTGATGTTTTACTTAATCTTTGCAATCTGGCAACACTGCACACACGTTCTGTCTACACTGCGCCAATGATGATCTGAAAACACAGACAAACAAGTAAACTGGAGTTTAGCCATTTCCATTCGAGATATTCTGCTTAAATCAAAGCGTCTTTTAGTCAGTCTGTGTTCTGTCACGAGATGCTTGAGCTGTTTATTGCAACTAAATCTGCCATCAAACCTTCTGTGAAGAACTGTAATAAATCCAAACATGAACCTAAGCATTAATGTCATTATGATCGTGGCTTGAATCTGTTCAGGAGTGTGTGATTATATGTGTGGATACTTATATATGCTTTATAGCTGCAGGTTTTTGTTTGTGGATGTATACATACAATTGATAAATGGCTGAAATGTCTAAATTTTTATGCTCCAGCATATATTCTATACTCGAGACATTATGCTTAACATTCTTTGTATTACAATATGTATTGAGTGTTTTTTTTCCCTCTTCTTTTTTTTGTTTTATTTAGTTTAATTACACTTTTTTATCATTAATATTTATTTTTTTGTATTTTTTTTTTAAAATTATAATTTAATAATAATTTTTTATTTATAATAATAAACAGATTTTTTTTTTTTAATAAAAAAAATAAATCCAAACATGAATCTCAACTATATTGTTTGCGATTGTGGTTGTGGAATAAATGCATTTACGCAACATCTGTGTGACAATACAAAATCTTTTTTGCTAGAAAAACATTAATGTCGTTTGGAATGATTGGAATTACTATTAGGAATTATATTGTTTTATTTCATAATGTAGAAAGTGTGTTTAATTTACATGATCAACAGCCTAAAAATCAGTACACTAGATGAGGTCAAATAAACCATGCATATGAGTTGACATACGAGTTCTCAAATAATTTTAAGCAAAATAATTGTGATTATCAATTTAACCATTATGCAGCATGACGAAACTGTGAGTTTTCATTGGCTAAGTCGCAGCGATCATCGTGAACAGATCATCTCTTCCGCTTTACTTCTAGTTATAGCAATCTGGTGGCACATTGTCTGGTGGCATGGTCAAGTATATTTTCTTTGGAAAATGTGAACATTTAGTTTAGGATAAAATGAATAATTACTTTTTTGTATAATACAAACTGTACTCTTTGGTTTTCCCCATGTGTTTTAAATTTCTTTTGAAAACGCATGACACTTTGTTGGTGAGCAGTGCTGTACCTGCGAGTGTGCGAGGAATGGTGAGCAGCGTGTTGTGCACCAGCGGATCATCAGCAGAGTTCACCAGCAGCAGAGGCACGTTTATCTGCAACACAACAAGAAAAACTACTCATAAACAGGAAGCAAACACACAGGAATTTCCTTAGACTCTCTAAGGTTATTCACTAAACTCTATAGTATTTTACTCACATTATGAATGTAATGAACACAGCTCTCCTTCTCGTAGTACTCCTTCAGAGAGTTGTGTCCATGGAATTTTCTATAAAACAAATTGACATCTTTCTATACGAGCAATATGGATATAACATCTGGAAACCTTTGTACTGAAACTATATTTGAATATTTATCATCCCCAAATAATATATATATATTATAATATTTAATCCCCAAATTTAGATAGATTAGATATCAAAAGTTTTAAATATAATTTATTATTCTAGGTTCATTTATAAATATACTACTGTTCATTTTTAATTAATGTTCAGAGTACATTAATGCTTATAAATGTTAAAAGCATTTGAGTATATGTAAAATGTAATATTAACTCTTTCCCGGCAGCGTTTTTTTTTTTTTTTACTTTCAAAAATTTCATGGCCCCCAAAATATTTGTTGTATGAATATCTGTACATGTAATATATATAAAGAGAACAGAGCCTCTGCTTTTAAACAAACAAACAAACAAACAAATTGTAATCTAGGTTCATGCAATCTTTTATCAACACTTCAATGTGGGTAAAATTTATTAAAAAAAGCAACATTTTGAACAAAAAGCTGAGAAAAATCACTTTTTTCCCCAAAGACTACAATGTACATAAGCAATGCTTTTATCTCCGTTTCTTCTTCGCCTGTTGATCCGGAGATTCTCTGTGTAACAGATGTGTAACAGCGCCCCCTAATGTATAACAGTGTAAACTCGGAATGACTAAAAATTCTGTCAATGATGGGGAAGTGTTGTCTCATTATAAATGATGGAAAATTCTGCCAATGGCAGGAAAGAGTTAAATTGTTCATTGTGATGTTCACTGTTAATGAATTTAATCTTATTGTAAAGTTCTTATTAAATCATAGTGATGGCTAACAGCATACATATTAACCAAATTTTATGCATTAACAATAGCTGTAGTAAACATGGTATTCTATAAATAACAGCACAAAACATTCTTTGACAAAGCTGAGTGAAGATTTATTTTAGATTCATAACCCCTAAAATCAGTACATACTATGTGTGTGTGATCACAATTCTCAAGTGTCAAAATGTTTCTTGTCTCTGTTTCACAAGACTGACAAAAATCACATTTAGCAACTGACCTCATGATGTTGTCGTCGATCTGCATGAGGGAAGTGGCGGTATAGAGCCGGCTCAGATCTGCATCCACCATTTTAGTGGAGCCCACACCGAATAAGACGCTCCTGTTGAACCACAAAAAGAAACGCTTTGCTGACTCTGTTCAAATGGCAACGCAGTGGTTAGATTTGTATACTCTTACCACTCAGAAGGCAGTAAATTTATCTTGTTTTTGTGTCATCACAGACAGCATTACTGTAAGTTATTCTGAGGTCTCCTAATGACTTGATTGCAAAAGAACATGTGAGCTCATAACAGTTTCAGGAGAAGAGTGAATATCACAGCCGGCCACTCAACACCGCTCACTGCGACGTATGTCAAGATTCAACGCCGAGGACAGGGTGAACATTACCTGTGGGACAAAATGATCTTCTTCATGTTGTCAGCCATCAGGAAGTTATAGAAACGACGGCACTGGTCCCACTGCAGAAACGTCTCCTGAGCCCTGAAATAAAACACACGCCACAGAATAAGAAAACTGCCTAAATTCACTTGCAAAATTGAAAGAAATAGCTAAATAAATAGAGAAAGAAAGAAATAGATAGATACATTTATTTATAAATTATGTATCTTTTTTATTTATCTTTATCTATTGATTTCTTTATAAATCTATTTATTTATTAATTTATTATATATATATATATATATATATATATATATATATATATATATATATATATATATATATATATAGATAAAAATATATACAAAAATATAAACTGAATATGTATATTTAAAATAAGTATATATGATATACATGAAAGAAATATAATAAAAAGATTTTATTATTTTATATTTTAAATACACACATATACATATCTTTATTATATATATTATCTTTTTATTATATTTAATAAAAAAGTTAAAAATATTTAATTATAAAATATTTCATTATATAAATTGTGTATATATATATATATATATATATATATATATATATATATATATATATATATATATATATATATATATATATATATATATATATATATATATATATATATATATATATATATATATATATATATATATATTATTATATATATATATATATATTTTTTTTTTTTTTTTTCTTCCTTCCCTACATATATTTAAAAAAGAAAAACTTTAAGGGTAAAAGATGGTGAAATATGGATTTTTTTTTTTTTTTTAGAGCTAACAGACTATCTCACAATTCTGATTTCATGACTACCGACTAATTTTATATAGAAAAAAAATGTGCATTTCTGAATTGCAAGAGAAAATTATGCAATTACCTTTGTTTAGCTTCATGAAAAACTAAATTAATAATAAAAAAAAAGAAATTACATTTTAAGTGGACCTTGAAAAAAAAAATAATAATAATACGCTAATAATAATAATAATACAAATAAGTATGACATGCATGAGCCCTTTAATATCAATTCCAGCTAAATTCATAAGGTGCATTAAAAGGGATCTTGAGTATAATAATCTGGCAGATAATCGGGCAGAGCAGATTAGCAGGGGCTTTATAGATTCAGTAATCCTGTCTGAAGGCAAAGCTAGACGGTTTGGCAGCAAGCTGTAGAAACACCCAGCAGAGCTCCTGGCAAACAGAACAGATTACTGAAGTCCAAACACATCCACTGCATTCCAGAGCTGCTTCATCACATGCTTCCTCTCTGACAGAGATGCTCTGTGTTTAGCTCTTAGACATGTTGCTATGGTGATCTTTAGTGTTGACATGTCAACATTAGCTGCGTCTCATTTCGGAGGCTGCGTCCTCCAGAGGTCGCATGTGTCATCAAGTTTGTCTTATTTAAGAAAAGTAACCGTGATAAAATTGACTTATTGCTCGTGAGGTGTAAAATATTGTAATTTCTTTCTTAATTTACAATCTAACACTTACTTTTTGCTACTTTTTTTTATGATTATCAATGTTAAAAACAGTTGCTGCTGTAAATTTCTACACAAGTTCAAAAGAACTGCAACAGAAATCTCTTGTAACATTATAAATTAAACTTTAGATTGATTTAATGTATCCTTGGTGAATAAAAGTATTCATTTCTTCATCTAACTGACTCCGAACTTCTGAATTACATTTATAATTTATGTCCAGATGATGCTTGTTCCTCATTTAATATGTTGAAATAAAAGTGCTTAGTACATCTGACTTCCTTTTGAAAATCCCCTGGAAATTCTCACACTGTTTATGTCACTTCGATATTTAAAGAGTGTCATTAGAGAGGCAATATTTAGGCTAACAGACACACATGTACAAACACAATGTGTTTACTTTCAGGCAATATGCAAATGTCAAGTGGAGGAAACAGGTGGATACAATACTGAGACCATCTGTGCCTCTTTTAAATAACTAAGTACAATGTACACACTGTTAGTTCTTATCTCGAGTTCAGTCAGTCCACTGACAGCAGCAGTAAAACAGTCTAACTCGTCCCTAAAGCAAGCTGGCAGCATTTTCATCAGTCAGGGAACAGAGCGGCTCACCTTAGTGCACTGTAGCCCTGGCACACGCTAACACAGCACAGCACCCGCTCCTGGTTGGTGCGGTTCTCTCCCAGGAACTTGCAGACGATATTTCCCCCCAGACTGAAGCCAACCACAATAAGTTTGGTTTGGGGATATGTTTTTTTGATGAAGCCCACCATTGCTGCGAACTCCCACGTACAACCTGTGGAAAAAGAAAAATGTATTTATATAAGAAAATATATATTGTATATATTGTAGTCAGCAAAAGTGACTAGTTTAGCATTATAAAATGAATAATTGTATATCTAAAATCTGATCAAATAAAACCTGCTAGAACAAAACAAATAAAATCACATAAAAATAAAAATCATAAAATGAAAAAAAATTCACACACCTTCTAAAAAATAAAATGACATCTAACTAAAATGAAAACCAATAAAATAAAATAACTGATGAATTAAAAAAAAAAATTGATCATATATATATATAAATTTATTTTATCAGTTTTCATTTTAATTAGATGTCATTTTATTTTTTAGCAGGTGTGAATTTTTATTTTATTTTATGATTTTTTATTTTTGTGATTTTATGTTGTTTTTATTACAGTTAAATAAATATAATTTAATTAATTTTCAGTTTATTTTACCAGTTAATTAAATTATATTTATTTAACTGTAATAAAACATAAAATCATAAAATAAAAATTCACACCTGCTAAAAATAAAATGACATCTAATTAAAATAAAAACCTATAAAATAAAAACATAAAAAAACTATCAAATTAAATAAAAACTGATAAAATTAAATTATATTTATTTAACTGTAATAAAACAAAATCACATAAACATAAAAATCATAAAAATAAAATAAAAAAATTCACAACTGCTAAGAAATGACATCTAATTAAAATAAAAAAACAATAAAATAAAATCATTTAAAATAAAAACGTTTATTAAAAAAAAACTATCAAATTAAATAAAAACTGATCAAATAAACTGATGAATTTCATTAAATTATATTTATTTAACTGCAATAAAAACACTAAGATTCAGGCTCACTTGGATTATTTCTTGTGTGCCTATAAAGTATAAAGTGCCTAATTCCTCATAGTATCACTCCACAAGTATGATGTTTCCTGGACAAGCACATTTGTTTAACCAGTTCTGTGGTAAGGCTAGATGTGCTTCCTCCTTAAAAACACATTAAAATTAGTGCTGTCAATGCTAACGCATTCAAATAATTCAAAATACTTAACACGTTAAAATAATTTACGTTAATAAATTAATGAATCATGTATGAAATTGTGTCATTAACGTAATTTATGTCACGCATTTAGATGATCTTAGAAGTCAGGAGTTTATCACACACATCTACAATGGTGCTGTAACCCAAGAGGAAACTTCTGTTCGAACCCGATTTTGCTTCTCTGTTTGCGATCAGATCATTTTAAGCCGCTAAACCCCAGGAAAGTTCAGTCCAATGATCCAGTAAGTAAATTAATTCAAACAACCAGTCCAAAACAGTGCCAATGCAAAGAAAACCACGTTTATTTCATCAGAGATGGCAGAGAGAAAAGTGACTCACGGCCAGTTTTCAGTGGATTATTCATTTCAGTGTGTGTTTCGCTTTAAAACATGAGCTCTGTCATATTCTGTGATTGTTTCTGAAGAGCGTTTTTCTGTGTGAAATACAGACTGAACAGAACGACAAAACATCCCACCGCTGGCCAGATAATATGCAAACTATGTTTCTCGGCTGGATAAAGCAAACCAGCGTCTCGCTAGTAAAGTTTTGATGGATACTAACTGTAATGAAGGTAAAGACGATTGAGGTGACATACAGGAATTATACAGTAAGCACACGTAAGTCCGTTATATTGATGCACAAACAAACCATGTATGTGCTCTCTCAATGACCTGATCACATTTATGTATTTACCCACAGACACATTTCAATACATTCACGTTGTTTCCACACAAATTCAGGATAATCTTTGGATTTGTCATATGTGTTGCTGTGTTAAGTAATTCTGAATGGATTTATATACTGTAGTAGGTATATGCAGTCAGTTCAAGGCGGTTGGTTTAGGTTTAGTTTTAGTTTTTTTTGGGGGGGGGGGGGCATCTCCATGTGATCCTGTTCAGTATCGAACCTTGACATGTCTAAAACGTAAACAAGCTCTAAAAAGCTAAATTATATTTTTTCTTATCTATTGACAGCCCTAATTTAAATAGAATATCATGACAATTTAAAGTTAAGTATCATCTAGCAACAACCTACACATCCCAGCATAAACGCTTCCCATAAATTATTTGTTATTAAAGTGGCTACGTTCACAAACCACTAAAATTTGAATAGAAAAGCACTTACAGCGAGAGGATTTGTGAGTGTGCTGAACTTAACACTGGACAAAAAGCACGTCTGTTTGGCCACTGCGTTCAAGAAATCAACTGATATGTTTGTGATTTGCTACATTACTCAATGCAACAAAACACATTGTAAAGAGAAACCTTTGATGCTCTCAAGAGCGCAAACACTAATATGCTATTATTACAGAGAAAACTGATCCTAGACCAGCGGTTATGGGCAGTTCTTCCCTCTAAAAGCAATCAGAAGCAGTGATAATTGAGTGAGAAAATTTCCATATTAGTCTCAAGTCCTTGACCAGGGGAAGGTAAGCCTTGCCCAGCCTTACACATGCTCCGCATATGGTCATAATCCATAAAAGTCTCGTACCGTAGGTGAACATGCGAGGAGAGGTGAGCTCAATGTTCGGCAAGGCCCCGAGGTGATTGAGCACAGCACAGCGGTAGCCCTGTTTTTGCGAATGGTCCACAAAAGTACGGATATAGTGCTTCTCACTGTGGTTCCCAATGCCAGGACAAATGACCATGGTGACGTCCTCTGTGAAACCAACACAAATCATTTGCTATGGAAGATATTACACATGTAGACAAATACAAATGCAAATGTATGCTTGAGTTGTTCAACATTAACAAACAAATGCTGTGTTTATCTTTTCTTTTCCAGGTAATGTGTCACATTACTGGCACAGAGCAAATAACTGCACAATACACTGTTTGTGTAACAACATAGATGCATAAACTTGCATTGATATAATGCAATAGCACAGATGCACGTTTTATTTGCTATGAATTGTATTTTATCTTAAATTAAATGAAAACATTCATTTAAAAAAAATATTAAAAAAAATCATGATCTTATTTTGTGCAATTGCCATTTCAAATTGTTTGAATATGTTTGCAATTTAAAAAAAGAAAAAAAGAAAAAAAGTGGTAACTTTTTCTAAATAATATCCTGTTTTACTCATAAAGGTCACATTACAGAACTAAAATGGTTGAACATGGCATTTCACATTGATTTTTTTATGACCGCTGATTTAATATCTCTTCTTCAGGAGAATGATGAGTAAGCAAACTATTCAAATGTCATTTAAGCGATACTTCCTCCTTTCATTTATCAGGTTTCCACATATCAGTGTAGCGTTACAGACTAAATGCACCGAACGACGTGGCACTGACCTCCGGACTGATGATCCGCCAGGGGTTCAAAGAGGTCAAAAGTTGCCGTGGCCCCGTCCTGCATGGGCAGGTATTTGCGCAGGCCGAAAGGGTGTGGTGAACTGACCCGACCCAACTTTCCATAGAGGGCTGTCTGCAGATGACCGCTTTTACCCCATAGCAGAGGAGGAATGTACCTAGAATATGAAACAAAATCTCAGGTTTACACAGTGGTACATGGTTTGATTTTGTGCCCAATTAAAAACCTGGTGGCCTATAGTCAGCTCAGATGAGAATTAATCAAAACACAAACACAATAGGTGTCATTTTGAAAAACAAAAGAAACTGCTGTCGATGTAATGGTTAAGATTGTGTTTCTAGGTTCATGTTTCATCAAAGAATACATACTGAGTGTGCATATTTTTCTGATGATTAATAACAGTGTAGCGGCCCACATTGCAAGTGCTTTAGGCTTGTATCTGGGTCTGTGTACTAACAGCAGGCACCGGGACAGGTCACAGGCATGCAACTTCACAGTTATGTAACAGTCCCGCCCACCAATTAGGCTTTAACCAATTACATACTGACCCTTTGCTAAGCTCGTAGGTTGTCGGTGTAACAGACTCATAGGAATGAATTGGATATATCTGTGAAAAACATTTTTTTTTTTGGTGAAATGTGCTCATGTAATGGATATTATACTTGTGTGGGCAGGATGAAGTAAAACAGTGCAAAGCCTTTTTATCAGTGGTTTGTCTTTAAAGAAAACACTGTGATAAAAACCGCAGAGGACTGAATTAGAGAAAGGTGAAACTGAAAAAGCTTCATTTTATACTGATTATAATAAGAGAACAAAATCATTCGTCAGTGTGGTTCTGTGAAGGGCGTAGTTACTTCTCAAATCATGCATAACTAATACATAATAAAATAATACTCTACTGTTCAAAGGGTTGGGATCAGTACTTTTATTCGGCAAAGACAGATTAAGTTTATCAAGACCTTTACAATGTTACAGAGCTCTCAAATAAATGCTGTTCTGTTGAACTTTCTATTCATTAAAAGAATCTTGAGAAACAAACGCATCTCAGTTTCCACAAAATATTAAGCAGCACAATATTGGCATTTATAATAAATGTTTCTTGAGCAGCAAATCAGCATATTAGAATGATTTCTGAAGAATCATGTGACACTGAAGACTGGAGTAATGATGCTGAAAATTCAGCTTTGATCACAGGAATAGATTACATATGTAAATATATTTAAACAGAATTTTCTTTTAACTAATATTTCACAATATTAGTTTTTACTGTATTTGTGATCATATTAATTTGCTCTTGGTGAGACTCCTTTCAAAAGCACACAATAGCTGATAATTGCACTAAATCAAAATTGTACTGAGCCATAAATAAATAATACATGAATATTAAGTAATATTACATTAATTTACATTGATTGCAGCTAATGCAATTATCATTACTGATGTTATAAATGTGTATTTAGGAATAAAGGCTGACATGTGATTTTTAATTAATAGCATGAATTTCAAGATTTATTTTACATTTGATAAAGGGAAAATTAAAGGTGCAGTGAGCAATTTCTGAGAAACTATTAAAAGTGGATCAGACCAAGCACCACAACACTCTTGTAGCCAATCAGCAGGAGGGGGCGGGTCTACTCATAATGGGGGAGGAGAGAGAGTGAGCCAATCAGCTGAAGGGGGCGGGTCTACTCATAATGGGGGAGGAGAGAGAGTGAGCCAATCAGCAGAAGGGGTGTGTCCACTCATGATGGGGAGAAGAGAGTGAGCCAATCAGCAGGAGGGGGCGTGTCCACTCATGATGGGGAGAAGAGAGTGAGCCAATCAGCAGGAGGGGGCGTGTCAATTCATGAAGGAGGGAGAGAATGCACAGCTGGTATCGTATCGATACTGCAGAAATATCGATATTTTTGACAACACTAACTGGACCTTTAATTTGCATCTTTTTTTAGTAGTTTAAGTCACCATTTTATTTATTTTATTATTTATTTTTGGCATTTTTGCCTTTATTATGACAGGACAGCAAGTTGACAGGAAGCGAAGTTGGAGAGGGAGAGAGAGGGGGATGGGACTGGGAAAGGTCCACAAGCCGGGACTCGAACTCGGGACGACCGAACTGCGCTATATTTTAGGCTATTGGCGGCGACACTGAGTCACTATTAATAATGCCTCTGCAACATTATTTTACAGATAAAAGGATAGAAACCCATCTACGTCGCTATAGCAGAACGAGTCATGAGACATATTGAAATGTTCAATAATCTGTAAAGGTTCCAATACATCAAATTTTAAGCATATTTCCTTGAATCACCAAGTGATATCAAAAAACTCTGCAATATTACTGTTCGAACATGTAACTTTTGGGAATATTGCCATTTGAGACAACATTTCGCTTTCAGCGTCACCATTATGAGAGCTAAAATTACTGTTTGGAGATGCAACACAACTCCTTTCTAAGAACATCACTGTTTTGAGCTGTAACAATCAATAATATTCGTTTTCATTGGCAATTAATCAACTTGTCCCTCCTTTTCTCTAATACCTACAGGCATCCAGACCACTTAAACCACGTTCATTTAGGCTGTTTTTAGCCTCCACAAAGTGAGACTAAAAAGCATCTTCCACATCTTTCCTTTCTCACTGTCACTGTGATCTATCCCACACCTCCTAAAGTATTACATAACATGCTCTCACAATACAGCCTCATAATCAGTGTCTATTATATGTGATTATCCTTACATTATCAGATATATGTGAGAAATGTAAAGAACGAAAGCCTGGCTGGTTTAATCTGCTCATCGTGACACGGTCAAATAAGAAGACAAGAGGATCAGCATAGGGAGCTTTACCATAAAAACAAGACATCTGAGGTCAGTTAAGTTCAGAAAACACTAGGCCAGATAAATTAGGCAACATAATGCAAACTCGCTTTAAATAACCAGGAATGTTGACAAACAAGGCTTGAGTGTTACTTAACAACAGAACTGACTAGAAACAGGCTTCTTTTTTTTTGTTCTTGAACCATTCCTCTCTCTGTTGACTGAGCTGCAGTCATCCGCAAGCATAAACGATAAAAAAACAAGCAAGCATGCAGCGGCAGGGCTGCGTTGGCGTGACACGCCTAATAATGTTCCAAAGTCCAGACCCACAATGCAACATCACAAGCATGCACGACTATTATCAGTGCTTGAAAAAATAACCTTTAGATCTTCAAACGCCGAACTCTCTAAAGCAGGTTATTTTCTTAAAAGGCGTTTTGCTAGACAATCCTCTAGCCAAACAAACATGGGAAAAGTTAATTGTGGCACTGAAGAGATAAGGATACGTATGGACAATGGGCAGCGTTTTATCGATTGATCTCTTGGCCCCTAGTGTAGTAGCTGTACTGGAAAATAATGATTACATAACCAGCCGGGGAGTCACTTTGGATTACAAAAGAAACACCCACCCAGCACAGTGCAACAGAAATATGCCAATCGTATCACAACTTCGGAGGTCAATGCGTGCAAAACTGCCTCCAGAAGACATGTTTCTCATTTTAATTGCAGATTCTGTGCTGCAACATGAAATGTGAATTACCATCACGTGGAATTGAAACATTAATATTGCCAGTGGCTTGATAAATCACCCTGTCAAGTGTATTACACACTATACAATAGCAGTGCAGGTACACAAACATTTCTGCTGATGTTAGTGGAAAGACACGCTTTGTCTTGGCCTTATGTAAACAGTATAATAACCATATGTCGTTTCGGCTTCAACAAATTCTTGAAGCAACACCTCACTGTTTGCATGAACTCTCGTCATGCGATTTGAACATGAAAAAGGCTCAATTTTTTGAAAATATGTATACTAAACACCTTCCAAGAATGTCTGACACAACTGATCTAGCAATATGGAAAACGCACGAAAGCATTTTGCATTTATAGCACATTAGTATTTTAGTAGTAATATTCACAGTTTGTTTAATGTGGTTCTGACACTTTCAAACTTCATATAGAAGTGTCAAAACCATAACTGAAAAACAACAACTGGACTCTTAAAGCTGCATGTCTGCTTGAACTTATTCATTTTGTATGTTTTCTCTTTGCATTATAGTTTAGGTAGTTATACATGTGATTTTAAAGACTGTTGACAAAAAAAGTACTGTGATACAGTGTTTTTATTAACTACAACTATTAAAAATGTTGATAACAAAAGTACTGTGGTACAGTTCAGTGTTTTTATTGTTAACTAAAACTATTAAAAATAGTATTTGTTAATTCAAATATGTGGCCATGCAACTAACTGAAATAAAATAGGTTTAATTATCAAAATATTAAAATGACTAAAACTGAAATAAAATAAAAGACAAAACAAAAACATTTATTTTTATTTTTATTTTTATTTTTATTTATATATATATATATATATATATATATATATATATATATATATATATATATATATATATATATATGTTTTTGTTTTGGCTTTTATTTTATTTCAGTTTTAGTCATTTTAATATTTTGATAATTATACCTATTTTATAAAAACACTGAACTGTACCACAGTGCTTTATCAACATTTTTAATAAATATATAACATTTTTAATAGTTGTAGTATATACTATAATATCATATAATATAATTATATATATATATATATATATATATATATATATATGTGTGTGTGTGTATGTATGTATATGTATGTATGTATGTATATGTTTTGGCTTTTATTTTATTTCAGTTTTAGTCATTTTCATTTATAGTCATATATAGAATTTGATCAAAAATACAGTAAAACAGTAATATTGTGAAGCATTTTTAGAATTTAAAATAACTGTTTTCTATAGAATATATTTTAAAATGTAATTTATTCTTGTAATCAAAGCTGAATTTTCAGCATCATTACTTCAGTCACATGATCCTTCAGAAATCAATCAAATTATTATCAATGTTGAAAACAGTTGTGCTGTGTAATACTTTTGTGAAAATTGTGATACAATTTATAAAAATTCTTTGAGGAACAGAAAGTTCATCAGAACAGCATTTATTTGAAATAGAAACCTAACATTATAAAAGTCTTTACTGTCACTTCTGATCAATTTTATGCGCCCTTGCTGAATGAAAGTATTAATTACCTTTTGAGTGGTAGTGTATATTTTAGTAAGTGATTCTAGGAGCACCGCATTAGTCTTGGCAACAATGTGCTAAAAGCAGTGCAGTTTCAGGAACAGCCTCTAAGCTATTCTGGGATGTGGTTTACACAGTAACTGCAGTGAAATGATAATCCAAACTGTCATACTCACTCTTTGGTCAGGATAGGACAGGACTTGAGCAGGAAGTGGTTGAGTGTTGTATCCTGGTAAGTGAGGTCTGGTGGAGCTGTGGGGCTTTTCAAGTTTAGGCACCGGACGATGACGTACAGAACTGTGGCCACCGCCGCCAACTTCATGCCGTCAAACATCGCGGGCATCTCCGGTGCCACCGTGTATACCTCTGAATCATGAGTGTTCATGTTTGCGCTGAAAATAAACAATAACAGACTGATGAATAAACAAGGACGATCTATTAGATCACATGACATTACATGAGGATCTATCGGCAAGATCTGGTTTGAACTATTCCAATGTGCAGTCAGACTATGGATGCTTGTTTCTGCTGCAGAGATAATTGCGACTTTTTCATCTCACAATTCTGACTTCTATTCCTCAGAACTGCATAATAAAAATTCACAATTGCATTATAAAGTCAGAAATGCAAGTAATAAACTCGCAATTGTCTTTTTTTCCCCCTCACGATTGCGACTTTTTATCTCACAATTCTAATTTTTTTCTCACAATTGCAAGTTTACATCTTGCAATTCTGACTTTTCTCAGAACTGTGTTATATAAACTCGCAATTCTGCTTTTTTGTCTTGCAATTGCAAGTTTATATCATGCGATTCTAATTTTATAACTCGCAATTGCAAGTTTATATAACACAATTATGAGAAAAGTCAGAATTGTGAGGTATAAACTTGTAATTGTGAGAAAAAAAAAAAGAATTGTGAATGTATATCTTGCAATTCTGACTATATCTCGCAATTGCAAGTTTATATCTCACAATTCTGACTTTATAACTCACAATTTCGAGTTTATATAACACAATAAGGAGAAAAAAAGTCAGAATTACGAGATGTAAACCTGCAATTGCAAGTTATAAAGTCAGAATTACGTGATCTAAACTCGCAATTCTGCTTTTTTCTTGCTATTGTGAGTTTCTCTCTTACAATTCTGACTTTATAAATTGCAATTGCGAGTTTATATAACGCAGTTCTGAGAAAAAAGTCAGAATTATGAGACAAACTCGCAACTGAGTTATAAATTCAGAATTACATGATCTAAACTCGCAATTCTGCTTTTTTTCATGCAATTGCAAGTTTACAACATGCAATTCTAACTTTATATCTCACAATTGCTAGTTTATATCATGCAATTCTAACTTTATAACTCACAATTGCAAGTTTATATCATGCAATTCTAACTTTATAACTCACAATTGCTAGTTTATATCATGCAATTATGAGAAAAGTCAGAATTGCGAGATATAAACTCGCAATTGCGAGAAAAAAGTCAGAATTGTGAATGTATATCTTGCAATTCTGACTATATCTCGCAATTGAGAGTTTATATAACACAGTTCTGAGAAAAAAAGTCAGAATTACGAGATGCAAACCCACAATCGCAAGTTATAAAGTATGAATTGCGTGACCTAAACTCACAATTCTGCTTTTTTTCCTCGCAATTGCGAGTTTATATCTCACAATTCTGACTTTATAACTTGCAATTGCAAGTTTATAAAACGCAGTTTTAGAAAAAAATGTCAGAATTTCGAGAAAAAAAAAATTCACAATTATTACCTTTTTAATTTTTTATTCAGTGGCAGAAACAAGCTTCCATACAAAACAGCAGGGTTGCCCTCGACCAAAGATTTTTTTTTTAGTAGTAGTCCCACGTTTATTATATTAATTTACAAATGCTTGGCTACTAATATGTTTCAAACGAGGTCAACGAATGATAGGCGAACATTTGTATTTCTTGCCCGACATAATTACCACAAAGACCAGCGGTGTTTAACGCTTTGTCCGTCGTGACCATGTGACTTTGCAAATTTCTGTTGAATTTTTTTTCTGTGACAAACCAACTTATTACAATTTGGCTGACCAAGTCTCTTCTCATCAACTAAGGTTTGGCCCGTTCACACCAAGGAAGATAAATATAATGATAAAGATATAATCGTTCTGAACACTAAAGAATAGCAGAGTCCACGCCACAACTATAACGTTAACGGCACAGAGAAACGATGCCGCTGGAATCACTTTCATTTTTTTCCAGCTGATGATCGATTAAAGCATTGACAGCCAATCAGAATCCATTCTGATTTAAGAACTTGAGCATTCAAAGCAGCAGCACGTGCTTATAATAAAACAGAACGATATCATGCATTGGTGTGGACACTAATATAATTATTGTTATAGTTATCTTTATTAATTATCGTTCTTGGTGTGAACAGCCTTGTAGGGGGAAGCCATACAAACAATAGCTAGCTGATAAGAGAAACTGATGGAGTCACTTACTTTGTAGGTTTGATGGGTTACTTGAATGTGATCTCGTATTAATCTCTGATGAAGAGTGAGGATATTATGGACGTGGATTTTAGGTCACAGTGATCTGGTCAATTCTTTGAGGGAGGGAAAGAAAGAACAGTGACGTGCATTAGAAACAATAAGATTAGATAAGGTCGATTACACTAACAGTGTCAAGCACCAAGCCCTTGTTAATTACTTAACAAGCAGCTGTATGCCTTTTAAAGGAATAGTTCATCCAGTTCTCATCCTCATGTCAATACAAACATCTTTCTTCAGAGGAACACAAAATAATTATTTATGACAGAATGTCTAAGCTGCCTTTTTCCATATAATGAAAGTGAATGATGACCATTGCTTAGGATTATTGTAAATAACTGTAAAACTAAAACCATAAAAACACTGTTGTTAATTAAAGTAAAAGAAACATTAACTAAAAAATAAGAAATAAAAAAGGGTTTTTTATTTAGTATTACTTAGGGATGCACCGATATGACAATTTTGGCCGATACCGATAACCGATATATTTGAAAATCGATATATTGGCCGATAGATCTAAATCAAAATTGTATAATTTTTGAGAGCCTGATTACAAAAACAGAAGTCTAACCATTAAAATCCATGTCCCAAGCACACAATTATAATGTTATAATGCCTATATGACAGACTTGCGTTGTACATTACACTTAACTGTATTTTCCTTTTTGAAGTGATTTAAATCATATTTCAAGCTATTCAAAACCATCATGGTGAACAGTGCACATCTGAAGTGTCTCGGCTGAAGGAAATAATCCATAATTTATCGGCTTTAAAATATCGGCCAAATTTTCTTATCGGGCCGATAACGATAACATTAAAAATGAACATATATCGGCCGATACCGATATGGTGGCCGATATATTGTGCATCCATAGTATAACTTGATGAACTAAACTTTAAAAACTATACAGATTAAAAAAAAACTAATAGAAAAAGACAAATACACAAATACAATGACTATAAGCGTAACTACAATTAAAATGAAAAAATATAAATATAAAAACCAATTCAAAGTATTAATAAAAACTATAATAGTATCTTAATTATACATGGCTGTCAACCAAGAATTTTTGTTGAATATTGACTTAAATCTCATCATATGGCTTCAAACAACGTTTCCTTCTGTATTTTAAAGAAGTCAGGCAAGTTGGAAATGACATGAGAATGAGTAAAAAAAGGCACAATTTTCTTTTGTAGGTGAACTAAGGCTGTCAAACGATTAATCGCGATTAATTGCATACAAAATAAAAGTTTGAGTTTGTATAATATATATGTGTGAGTACTGTGTGTAATTAATATGTTTATATAAATACACGCAAATTAATATATATATTTAAGAGAAATATGTTATGTACAAAATATTTTTATTTATATATAATATAAATTATATAAAAATATAAATAAATACATATACTTGTAAATATTTCTCAACTATATACATGAATGTGTTTGTATTTTATATACATAATAATTACACACAGTACACCCACATATATTAGGCAAACTTAAGCAAAATGATTAATTGTTTGACAGCCCTAGGGTGAACTATCCCTTTAAAAGACTCATTTATGACTCACATAAGCACTGAACACCCTCCTCAAATGATCCCCAAAAGGTTATCTTCACAACACTGATGTTAGATAAGGACTAAAGCATTTAAGTGTTAAATCTGACTTTGAGTGCTAAATTAAATTAAAGGAAATTTCTCAATTTCAGTTAGATAATCTTAAGGCACAGGGTACTTGATCTAACCCTGCTAACTCAGGTAGACGTCAATTTTTAATCATGAGGAAATGCACCGGTCAACCTGATTCCCTGAGACCATGCTCGGTCTTAACATGCATGAAAGTTCACCACATGTGAATTTTGTCCGCTGATTAAAAGAGGAAGACTGTATTTGTTTTGTATCCCTCCATCCATGAGATTGTGCTGTGTTAAATTAATCTAAATGAATAAAATGAATGTAATTGTACATTATACAGCAAATACATCCAGCAGTATTCACTGATCAAAAGATAATCCAGGGCAATCCAAATTTGGCATTTAATCTTGTGTGAGAGCAAGGATCATCTTGAAGAGAAATATAATTAAATATATACAATTTTGTTTTACCAAATTTCATTAATAACATCAACAAACATGATTACATAATGCTGTATAACATTCAAAAACTTCAGTGTAATAAAACTGCTTTGCATTGTTCATATAATTCATATTTTAAATATGTTTAAACACATAACAGATAGATGGAAGCTTATATATATATATATATATATATATATATATATATATATATATATATATATATATATATATATTCAATTATTCCACTTTAATGGCAATGAAAAGGACTTATTAATTGCCAATGACGTGTAATTACTGAACCTAAACATACAAGCTTGATAAAAATGTTCATTTTATAAGAAAATTTCAAACAGCACTTAGAGGCTTTTGCATCTGAAGTCTTCATATATATATATATAACAGATCAGCAGCAATATATAATGTTTGTATATACACACTATTTAAACATATTTATATAGCATTTGTTGTAATTCTCTATTTTAACATGAAAAATATCATTGTATAACCATATTAATTTAGCGTAATGGAGTAATAAAACATATTACGCAATGAGAATCATCAATAAAAATAATGGAAATAGTAAAAACTCAAGGTTGGATTACAGTAATGAGAATGGAGAAGTAAAATCTGATTAACTGTCATCAAACAGAATTCATTTTAACACACTAATATATATTTATATTGAATTTAGAAAGAAAAATAAATAACCTGGACATGTTCTCATTATTGTCAGAAATGATAAAGGTGTTAAACACCAAAAAATATCCATCAGAGTATAATTAAAGCATGGAAACACACACTTCATGATGTTGTTATGATGATCGTGACTGGTGATTTTAAGTGTTTCCTGCAAAATAAGGCCCATAATCTGGCTTTGCTTCAAAACACCCTCACATACTGTGGTTTTTATATATATATACAGTGCGGATATGCATGTCTAATGAAAACAAGAGGCGCTGCAGATGTCAAAAGGGAGAAACAGGAATCAGCTGCCCATCATTTACACTGATGGACAGCGTTACGCATATATGACATACATACAAACACCCACTTAAGACATAGCTATTGAAAATAAAACATTAGGCCGTTATAATAAAGCATGCTGGTATGTCAAAAACAGCAGAATGTAGTTTAGCTGAGCAGTGTAAACAGGAAAATGAGACGACACCCCTACATTTCCACAAGTAGAATAGAAACGCATCGATTCAGTGCAGACGAACGCATCATACCTCGTTCCCCAGTCGATCACAAACAGCTCCCTTTCCCTGTGTTGGTCAGATGTAGATTTGTGCTCTCTCGTTAGGACACGGTGTGTTTATTTAGCGTTTCATTATCCGCGTTCCCCTTTCTAGCATTTTCTTCCTTCTCGCCTCATCTATGGACAGAGAGAAGCGCAACGCACTTCCTGCTTTAGACCACCTCATTTACATATCGCGCGTTCTATTGGATAAATGAAGCAGTCTCGTCATGGAGCACCGCCTCCTTTTTTATAACACCGTAGAGCTCACGTTCCAATAGCATGAACTGGCTGCAAATGAGGGGAAGGTTGCAATTATACGCCTCTGGAGTTATAATAAGTGTAATAATAACACAAAATGTTTTGTATTTGATCATAATGTCTTATAATTGTACTTCAGTATTGTGTTTTATTACAATTGCAACATTAAACGTTATAAATATGGCCTATATACATACTCTACTTGTGTCTGGATCAGCAGTTTTTTAAGCTGTATTATGCGGATGTATTTATTAGTGCTCTTAACCCTTATAGGGTCTTTGGGGTCTTTTTGGACCCCAAACGACGTTTGCTAAAGTAAAATAAAAAATGACCCCAGGCAACAAAATGTAATTTTGTAACAAAATAATAGTTTTTTAAAAAACGAACGTAATTTTACTCTGTTTATTAATGTTTTTACTTCATATATGTGCAGTTTTTAGAGGATTTATTATATCTTTTAAATTTATATAAATAAATAAAAAATAAGTTTTTCAATGATGTTGATTTTGAGGATGAATTTTGTCCATTCTCTAAGCGGGGTCTCATCATAATGTAACAATATTGAAAAACAGTTTTTTTGTTTTCAGTACAAGAAATGCTAAACTTTGACAAAAAGTATTTTTTATTGTTATAATTGTGATTTCATAATATTTAGATATGAATCCAACTGAACAATACTTGTGAAAAGATGTCTTTCAGTCAGTCAAATAGCAAATTAGTGGAGCTCTGCAGACGTCTACTGGTAAAAATGATAGTTTTTTTTTACATTTAAAACTGCATTTTCCAAAATATGGGCAAAAATCTTACACTAAACCATGTCAAATTATCCATGTTATCCCCATGAATGAAAGTTAGAAATCTGGGCCTTTTATAAAGTTAATTTTACATAAAAACCTGCTTTTGCATAGATGCATTTTAAAAATATATGATAAATCCTCCAAAAACTGCACAAACCTGGAGTAAAAACATTAATAAACAGAGTAAAATTACATTTGTTTAAAAAATATATATATATATTTTGTTGCAAAATCACATTTTGTTGCCTGGGGTCTGTGGAGACCCCAAAGACCATGAGTGTAGCCCCCAAACGAAGACCACACAAGGGTTTAGTGGTGTTTAGTAGAGGATGTCTACTTTCCTGTAGCTCAGTGGTTAGAGCATGGCACTAGCAATGCCAAGGTCATGGGTTCGATCCCAGGGATTGCACATACTCAGATACAAATGTATAGTATAATGCAATGTAAGTCGCTTTGGATAAAAGCGTCAGATAAATGTAAAATGCATAAATGTAAATGTCAAAGGTTTTGTGCTGCTGTTTAGTAGTGAGATCTGTCTGGTTTAGAACAGCTGCAGTACAAATGCCAGGCCTTTGATGCCACTGGTTATTGTTATTAGTTGCAAACTAGCTCCACCTTGTGAAATGGCATAAAATATTTTTGAAGTGCATTATGGAGATTTAAGAAAAGAAAGAAAAGAAGTCATATTATTGTATTGAGAGCATACAAAATACAATGCATATACTTCACTTGACTAGACAGAATTGATAACATAAACTTAAAAAATATATATTTGTAGCCTGTTTTTTAAGATGTAAACATTTCAATTAATAATAAAATTCCATTAAATTGAATAGAATAATCCTTACATATTATTCATATTATGAAATAAGAATTTATATTGAGTAAAAAACTATAGCTTAAAGGGTTAGTTCACCCAAAAATGAAAATAATGTAATTTATTACTCACCCTCATGTCGTTCCACACCCGTAAGACCTTCGTTAATCTTCTGAACACAAATTAAGATATTTTTGATGAAATCCGATGGCTCAGTGAGGCCTGCATAGCCAGCAATGACATTCAAACTCTCAAGATCCATAAAGGAACTAAAAACATATTTAAATCAGTTCATGTGGGTTCAGTGGTTGAATATTAATATTATAAAGCAACAAGAATACTTTTTGTGCACCAAAAAAAAAAACAAAATGACTTTTTAACAATATCTATATGGGCAGATTTCAAAACACTGCCTCAGAGCTTTACGAATTGAATCAGTGAATCGGAGCGGCAAAGTCACGTGATTTCAGCAGTTTGATAGGAGATCCGAATCACTGATTCAAAACAAAACATTCATAAAGCACCGAAGCTTCAATGTTTTGAAACCAGCCCATATAGATATTGTTGAAAAGTTATTTTGGATTTTAGTTTTTTTTTTTGGAGCACAAAAAGTATTCTTGTCGCCTTATAATATTAATATTGAACCACTGTACTCACATGAACTGATTTAAATATGTTTTCACATTAATGGATCTTGAGAGTTTGAATGTCATTGCTGTGAATGCAGGGCTCACTGAGCCATCGGATTTCAACAAAATGATCTTAATTTTTAAGATTTTTTTATACTCATTTAAAATTCTTACTCATAATATGAATAATATGTAACGATTATTCAATTCAATGTAATGGAATTTTATTTTATTAATTGAAATGGATAAATCTTGAAAAAAAAAAAGGCTTAAAACTTATTTTTTTGTTGAGTGTTTTGTCATTGTTCAGAGGAGTAATCCTGATCTATGCCTATAACAATAAGGAGTGTTGTGAAAATTATTTTAAGAGAACATTTTTAACACTTGTTGTCATTTATTCATATAAATTAATGTTACTTTTGTAAAAAGTAGCAAAGTAGCAAAATAAAGATTCGGAATGAACATTTCCTCTATGTTCCAGTAGGGGGCGCTGCACACATAAATAGTAAACACTTCCCTGGACCAAAAGGCACATTAAAACAGTCATATAAACATACTTTAACTAAACCACAAAATTCTGAAGCATGCTGATAGGGCAACATAAATTAATAAAATAGTATTTTTCCCAAAACAAAAATGCAAAATGATGAATTTAGGTAATATGTCAAAACTGTCTCCTTACTTTAGCCCGATTCACAGCGCTAAGCTTGTAATTATGTTTTGTAATTCAGGTGGTACTGGTGGGTTTCTGCGGGAAATGCGAGCATGCTGCTCTTTGTCTTTGCGTCACTACGTCACGTCTGTTTACATAAAGAAGAGTCCCAGCTAGTAGGATATATCATGTGAGGATGCTGCAGGTGACGGATCATTTATAGCCTTTTTTCACTGCAGCTGAAATAATTAAACATCATTTTGATGCCAGATTGCATGGTATGACAAAATAATGTTAGAGTTTAGACTGTACAGAAATTGAAATCTACAGGTAACGCTAATACACACTAAATACACATAGTCACGCAATGCTGATGTTGTTAACATTAACAATCTGAGAACAAAGAGTAACAAAAATAATAATTTGCATGGTTTGATGTGATTCGAGCTAAGTGATGGCAGACATGTTACTTGTTCAGATGACATTTTCTGATGAAAAATTTGATTTTGGTCATATTTCCAAGACCACAATCTGTGATGTACATGTACAGTATCCACCATTGCGGTGACTGACAGCAAACATTGTCCTCAAAACATTAGATTCATCCGCGCTGAGGAGCAGAGCCGAGGCACAACCCACATAAAGATGATAATTCCGCAAATAACTGCAATTGCAGCTTTAAAACATTGGGTGTGTCTCAATCAGCTCTCTAACTCCCAAGCTTGTGAATCAGTATATCATGTACACGAATTCGGGTACTGAAAAGGACAGTAAAGGTTCACTACACACTGGGACACTTTCCAGCAATGTGACAACGTCCTCATTGTACAACATCACTATTGGTATTATGAACTACAGCAGAGCTGATATTTTCTGACATTACTTGTAATGTTATTTAAAGTACAGTGGGTACGGAAAGTATTCAGACCCCCTTAAATGTTTCACTCTTTGTTATATTGCAGCCATTTGTGCACCTCACAGTGCATGTCAGAGCAAATGAGAATCATGAGGTCAAAGGAACTGCCTGAAGAGCTCAGAAACAGAATTGTGGCAAGGCACAGATCTGGCCAAGGTTACAAAAAAATTTCTGCTGCACTTAAGATTCCTAAGAGCACAGTGGCCTCCATAATCCTTAAATGGAAGACGTTTGGGATGACCAGAACCCTTCCTAGAGCTGGCCGTCCGGCCAAACTGAGCTACCGGGGGAGAAGAGCCTTGGTGAGAGAGGTAAAGAAGAACCCAAAGATCACTGTGACTGAGCTCCAGAGATCCAGTCAGGAGATGGGAGAAAGTTGTAGAAAGTCAACCATCACTGCAGCCCTCCACCAGTCGGGGCTTTATGGCAGAGTGGCCCGACGGAAGCCTCTCCTCAGTGCAAGACACATGAAAGCCAGCATAAAGTTTGCCAAGATGGTGAGAAATAATATTCTCTGGTCTGATGAGACCAAGATAGAACTTTTTGGCCTTAATTCTAAGCGGTATGTGTGGAGAAAACCAGGCACTGCTCATCACCTGTCCAATACAGTCCCAACAGTGGAGCATGGTGGTGGCAGCATCATGCTGTGGGGGTGTTTTTCAGCTGCAGGGACAGGACGACTGGTTGCAATCGAGGGAAAGATGAATGTGGCCAAGAACAGGGATATCATGGACGAAAACCTTCTCCAGAGTGCTCAGGATCTCAGACTGGGCCGAAGGTTTACCTTCCAACAAGACAATGACCCTAAGCACACAGCTAAAATAACGAAGGAGTGGCTTCACAACAACTCCGTGACTGTTCTTGAATGGCCCAGCCAGAGCCCTGACTTAAACCCAATTGAGCATCTCTGGAGAAACCTAAAAATGGCTGTCCACCAACGTTTACCATCCAACCTGACAGAACTGGAGAGGATCTACAAGGAGGAATGGCAGAGGATCCCCAAATCCAGGTGTGAAAAACTTGTTGCATCTTTCCCAAAAAGACTCATGGCTGTATTAGATCAAAAGGGTGCTTCTACTAAATACTGAGCAAAGGGTCTGAATAGGACCATGAGATATTTCAGTTTTTCTTTTTTAATAAATCTGATAAAATGTCAACAATTCTGTGTTTTTCTGTCAATATGGGGTGCTGTGTGTACATTAATGAGGAAAAAAAGGAACTTAAGTGATTTTAGAAAATGGCTGCAATATAACAAAGAGTGAAAAATTTAAGGGGGTCTGAATTCTTTCCGTACACTGTAAATTCTAACAAGTTCAGTTTACTTAAAAAAAGTTTGGAAACCGATTGCCTTATTTTTGCAACGCAAACTTAAAGGGAAAACTAAAGTTAAGTTAATAATCTATTAAAAGTAAAGAAATCCAACTCTTCCCAAGTAAATTAAGTAATAATAAAATCAAGTTAGTTTAATGTCAATTCTAGTTAACATACTCTAGAATATTTACTAATCTTACTTAAGATTTAATAGTAAGATTACATGAGAAATTCCATTTAACTAACAGTGTTAAATTGTGTTCTGCAAACATCTTAAATACTATTATTCTGAACATGGCTTTAATCTGCCATTTTATGCTACGCAGACTTAAAAAAACTATGTGCAATCTGTTTCCAAATTTTCTTCAAGTAAAGTGAAAGAAGAATAGTATGTTGTACTGACAAAAGCTTTGTTAGCATAGTTCACTTACACAAGAGTTCTACTAACTAAAAGAAGAACTGTAGAGAGTACTTAATTTACTTTAAATAAAAAAAAATTGTCACCATTGATGTGGTTTGCATGCTGAATGTTGAGATCTTTGGGTGGCTCAAGTGGTCAACTGTAAGCTAGTGATGGGAAGTTCGGATCATTTTAGTGACTCGGACTTTTGAGTCTCGTCCAACAAAATGAACGAATCTTTTTTTGAGTAATTTCGTTCATTTTAGTAAAATGTAATTAAAATGTTACGTGTTACTTCCCCAACAAATCTACTACTTATGCAAACATTGATCACACTACAAACAATACAAAACTACAATGCTATAAGATTCAGAAATGATTAATTCATTCTTTACCTGGGTCTTCAGTTTATGACAAGCTGATTAAGCTCACCTCACCTCTTGTCTGACAAGTCTTTGGGTTTAAGTCATTCCTTAATGACGTGACAGGCAGTCCCATGCTAAACCAATGCATTCTGAGCCGGAAAGAGAATTTATTAGTTCATTCCATGAGTCGTTCGGGTTTTCGAGTCGTTCCTTAAACACGTGACTGACCCATACACTAAACCAATGCATTCTGAGCCAGAAAGAGAATTGATTAGTTCATCTCATGAGTCATTCGGGTTTTGAGTCGTTCCTTAATCACGTGACAGACCCATACGCTATTTCTGACATTTCTGTCACTGTTTTTGTTACTGTTTCTTGAGGATCTGTGGTGTGTTATTATTAATACAGCCCTGTTATAAATAAAATATTGTTTAATTTATCTTTTTGACTGTCTATCTGTAAATAAACACTAGGCTAAATAATAATATAATAATCCAAGCCTACAATACAAAGTATTTATAGCCTAGTTTGTTCATTTTTACTCCAATTTTGAGTTTGCTGTTATAATAATTGCTTTTCCTAGTCAGAATTGACATATTAGTCTAATATATGTATAAGAAGATTGCTCAAAAATGACATAATGACATAAATTAAAAGCAAATAACATTTTGAATTTGAATTATTAATGTTAGTTTAAAACATCAAGGTTATGATAACTTTTCAGCTTTAACAGTTGTAACACAAACTCAAACAAAACTGGAGAGTTAACGTTATTTACTAATAAATATAATGTGCTTGGGTCACACAGCATAGCGTATGGGTCTGTCACGTGATTAAGGAAGGACTCAAAAACCCGAAAGACTCATAAAAAGAACTAATCAATTCTCTTTCCGGTTCAGAATGCATTGGTAGTGTATGGATCTGTCACGTGATTAAGGAACGACTCAAAACCCGAAAGACTCATGAAATTAACTAATCAATTGAATCATCAGGTGAACTAGTACTAGCAGTACAGAACCTGTAGAATATTGCACATGCGCGACTGAACGAATCAACCCCCGAGACGACTCGTTCTTCCCGAGTCACATTAAAGATGTTCAAGAACGACAACCAAAGTGCCCAGCCAAAGGGAACATGAATCACCATCATGGTAAGTAAAAAAAACAAACAAACAACAAAAAAATTGATCTTAACTTGGGTTTTCTGAGTAAACAAGCCATTAATAGACAGCAAGAATAGCTTTTACTTTTATTTCACCAAAGTAGATCCACTCTGCAAACATAACGTTGAATCCTCAGTCCGTGTGATTCTGCACTGTGTGGAGGGATGTCTTGACATGTCTTGAAATTTTTTTGTAATTTTACTGAAATTACATTAGTTATGGGAACTATCTGTTCTAAAATTTCAGCAACAATTACAAATTTGTAGTAAAGTCAACATTTTGGTTAAAATCAAGTAAACATACTAGTGTTTTTATAATAAGGAATACTATTTGAATTTACAGTGTACCAACTGTACATTGTGATAAATACTTTGCTTGGTTCATATACGTGCAACATTTCAGCCGTAAATAAATCATAAATGTTAGCTAGATTATGTTCATTACCTGTCTAGAAATGTATGTTTATGCTGAAATATAATAAAATAATGGTTTGTATTTTTAAAAACATCTATCACGCGTCATTATGGGTAGTGAGTTGGCTCACGTGATTTAAGTTTCACACCGTTAACTCCCATTAATTATGCATAGTGAGCATCGATGCTCCCTGGTTTTTACGGTGCATTGTGGGACTTTTTAGGGAGCGAACGTTTCAGTGCCTTTAAAATGGCCCTGATCAGTGCCCTGAGCTGATTGTGACACAACCATTATTTAATGCAGCTGTCATTTTTTTAATGCAGTTGTAAATTATATAATTTGACTGGTAACAGCCCTATAGTCTTATTCTAATTGAATTTATTGATCAAATTTAAGAATTTAAAAGGAATCATACATTTAATAAGATTAGAGAAAAAACACCCTTTATAAAAGGTAAAAAAAAAAAAAAAAAAGCCCTTAAATATCACATATATGCAGATTTAAATATGTCAAAGCTGCAATATTCTATAAGAATCTTGCTTCAGAATAAATTATATTCACGTCACAATTTTTTAAACTTTTTTACATTTTTTTTTTACTTTTTTACTTGGACAAGTGAATGACCTCTTTCCTTGTCTGAAGGACAAACACATGACAAGGCTTAATGTTAATCCCTGAGAAATGGATTACAACTCTACTGAAGTCTATTTAACACCAGGGTGATTATCCCTGGATATAGTAAATAAATATAGTCTTTTAGTCCCTAGTCTAAAATTCAGTCCTAAAAGGAACAAATAAGAATCTTAAAAGAATCACAAACCACCAAATAATTGATAAGAGATCAAACTAGATTCTTTGAAAATTCCACCAGATAAACAGGAAGATTCCTTTTTAACTTCACAGGATGATCTCTTTAGGATTGGTTCCAAATTATATGGATTAGAATTCCATTATGCTTTTTTGGACCTAGAAGAAAAACATTTTCAGTATAAAGATACTGCAGTAATGAATGGCGTTTATCTCTTTACCTCTGCAACAATGAAAGTGACACCTCGTTCATTCACCCTGAGCGGCTCCAAGCGCTCGCTATAAAGAAATAAAACCCACCTCTCAGTCTGCACAAGCAAACACACACACACACGTGACAGGTACTTGACCGACGAGTCAAAGATTGTGTCCCTCTCATCTGTATTCTGCTTCAAGGTTGGAGCAAGGCTACACAAACACTGAGCTAAAAACCCTACAAAACGGCTTTACAGAACATAACCAATCATAAACAGTGATTAGAATGACTTTTACTTTAGTTAATTCATTTATTGCCTGTATTTATCTCACGACAGCCTACTTCTTTAGAATACTGCATTTCCTGAATGTACTGTACATAAGCATGTCCTATTTCAGCCCAAGAGTTGTACAAAAGAAATTATGAACTAAATATACATAAAGAATTACTTCCGCTTCACCTAATTATGTAAATGATAACTCCCTCATCATCATAAAGAAATTAAACTGCACTATAAAATGGAAAGGAATTACATGAGCGTATCTCCTCCCATTTGAACTTTGGAAACTCTCTGCCGTGGTAAAGCGTTCCCAACATGTGTAGTCACACTTTCTGTTCTGTCCTGCGTCTGCCTCTGAAGCTGAGCACTGCAGGTGAGTCGAATTTATACATATCATCCGTATGGATCATACAGAAGCTCCGTGATCTAAATATGCTGTTGGGTTATTCTTGTCTTGATAAGAATCACTGTTGTAATGCATCTCGTCCTTTTTGTCACAATAATGCTCATTATATATGCATAACTGTCAGTTTCCCAATGGTGAGACACTTACTATTGCCTTTTTCATATTTAGTAAACATCTTAAATTAGATATAATTTGAAAGCATTCACTCTTAACATTCATCCTGTGAAAAACGTTATGAAATTGGACTTTTTAGAGGACTATTGTGATATCAACTTCAAATTAAGAACACAACTTTGCTTTGATTGCCTCAGTTTTAGAGTCCTTATTTTGTAAAATATATATTTTGCATAAAATAAAATAAAAATGTTTAGTTTAGTACAAGTGCTTAACAGGAAGTGTTTTACACTTCTTCTTTTTTTTAAAGTGCTTTTACTTATGCAATTACATGAAATACAGTGCTTTACATTCAGATCTATGCTCAAAAAAGGGGGTGACAGTTAACGGTTTAATATATTATTGTACATATTAAACACCGTTATGACTTTTAATTGATCTATATGTATACAAATGCATCCAACTACAAAGTATAAGGACACAAAACATTTTATAATTGCAACCATATCAATCTTGATTAAAGTAAAACAAAAATCACTGGAATGAAAATGTGATTTAAGGGTTTTCCAAAGAATAAACAGCAGGAAATATTTCAACATTGAGGTGGGGTTCGACATCTGGTGTTTGTCAAGGCATGATATCTCATTCTCTCTATAAGGAAAGTTTAAAATATTGCACCACGGCATCTGTGTTCATATGTGTTCAGATATTGTGGGGGGGGGAATTGAATTGAAATTGAAACACTATTGTTTCTGAACATGTTTGGAAGTATTAACAGACTTGTGTTTAAGCAGACTCAGTATTACAGGAGCGATGCTGCTTCTGTGGATAGCGTTATCTCTCACATGGCCAGGTATAGTACACTCTTAACCTCAGATTATCTATCTATCTTTCTATCTATCTATCTATCTATCTATCTATCTATCTATCTATCTATCTATCTATCTATCTATCTATCTATCTATCTATCTATCTATCTATCTATCTATCTATCTATCTATCTATCTATCTATCTATCTGTCTATCTATCTATCTATCTATCTATCTATCTATCTATCTATCTATCTATCTATATTAGTTAAACTTTACAATAAGCTTTCATTTGTTAACATAAGGTAACTACATTAGTATGCATGAACTAACAATAAACAATAGTTGTACAACATTTATTAATCTTAGCTAATGTTAATCTATTAATACATATTCAAATTCAAAAGTTGTATCTGATTAGTTAATGCACTAACAAGAACATTAACTTTTTTATTAGCTAACATTAACAAAGGTAAAAATACATTCCTCATTGTAAGTTCATGTTAGTTAATGCATTACAAATAAACAGTGTCAGACTTGATTTGGGGGCCCTAAGCAGTATTGTAGCCCTTATTTAAAATAATATTAAAAAATAATGAAAATAAAATAAAAATAATAGTCACCATTATTGTGATCAGTGTTTGTTTTAGGTGGGATCTTCACCCTTGACTTTTTTAGCATTTGATTTTCTCCGGCTGCTGTAACTGTGTTTATAAAACATATTTGTTATGGCAAGAAAATCAGAGAGAATATTAATCAGGTGATATTGCTTATGTATTGATGCTGACATACAGTCATACATTTCACACATTATTACATTTCATTCACTATAGTTAAAAAAAAAAATGGTCATAAATTACAGAGTTAAACTCTGTCAGAAAAAAAATCATCTTAATTATGTCAGATAACACTTAAAACATGGTCAGGTCAAAGTGTCTGAATAATTTTTGGTCCCAAATTTTTATCAATTTTACTGGTAGTTCACTTTTTGAAGAATGTTTGGGTATAATATGTCACAGTTCACTTTATTTTGCTATCCTCACATAAATGAACTGTAGTAAAATATATATATATATATATATATATATATATATATATATATATATATATATATATATATATATAAATATATCTAGTGTCTATTTTTGGTTTGACTGTAATCGTCATGTAGTGGCCTGACTAATTTTATATATAGCCTTATCTATGGTATTCATTCATTTTACATTATTGATTATAGTAGCCATGTGATTCTACAGCATGAGATCCAGCAGTGTTGTTATAATCTGAAGAATTTTAAAAACATTGTGCACAAAAAAAGTATATCTTTCAGACACACACAGACATTACAGTCACTCTGTAGTCAATCATTTGATCCTTTAAAACTCATCTTTGACATATTTAAGTGTTTTTTCCTGTGAAAATGCCTTGAAGCACCTTGAATGTAACTCTACACCTGGCTTCATTCAGCATAATTAGCATCTATAAATATGCAAATGAGCCCCGCCCCCACTAACTCACACCAGCTCAGAGATATAGTTCTTATATAGTTCATCTTATGAATTTGCACATGGTTTGTCTTAAAGCATATAGACATATAAACAACATTAAAAACCTGATTTTCACCACTTTTAGAATAAGCATATGAATCTCAACAATGGTGACGATAAAAAAAAGCTTCATGCTGCAGTGCATGATGGGAGCCATCAATCAAAACGAATCGATGGCTCCCAGCATGCATTGCAACATGAATAAATGATGCAGCTGAATTGCTTTAGTATTTTCTTTTATTCCTACTATCTGCTTTTATTTTTGCTGTTGTTTTTGTTGCGACTTTTTAGTTTGATTTGTGATGTTCAGTTTTATCGGAATATTTTGTTCGTCAAAACTGTTGAGATTCATATGCTGAGTCTTGATGTCTGTGTGTGATACAGTAGTTTATTTTTACACAATGTGTTTTTGAAGTCTTCAGATTGTCACTGCTGACTCTCATGTAGAGTCACAGAGCTATTATAATCAATAATGTTACATTTGTCAAACATTCCTCATATAATCAAAAATAAGACTCTAAATGAGATCAGTGAATCCTACATGATGATTGTCGTCAACGATACATAAGCAATATCACCTAATAACATTTTCTCTATGATTTTCTTGCCATAACAAATGTGTTTTATAGACATACAGTTACAGCAGCCGGAGGAAATCTAATGTTAGAAAATAAACACAGATCACCATAATGGTGACATCTAACGTTATTATTTTCAATAAAACCTAAAATATTATTACTGTATTTTTATGGTAAAGTACTTCAACTACAGCTATTTGTAAATTTAAGGTAAATGCCATAAAATATAAATATTGTTACCATTTTTTACGGTAATGTACGGTAAACGTTTTTTTCAGTGTACTTCCAAAATTTGTACATAGAAATTTATCTAACGTGTATAATGTTAAAACTTTAATGGTGATATCCTCACCAAACAAAATGTGATAGAAAATGAATAGGTTAAATATGCGGCAGCTTACCTCGAATAATGGTTAAATCTGCCCCTGCAAATGAGACCTTATTGTAAAGTGTTACCAAATTATTTAAAATAATACGATTTTTTTGCATTGTAACATTATTTATATGACAATAAATAACAAGTTTCAGCATAAAGAATAATGTATTATGATAATAAGAATTTATTGAGAATTACCATTGAGAAAAAGACAAAAAATAAATTAATTAATAAAATGTCCAGATGAATTAAAGCAATTAGATTTTAGAGGGAAATATTCTTAAAGGTTTAGTTCACCCAAAAATGAAAATAATGTCATTAATTACTCACCCTCATGCCGTTCCACACCTGCTTCATTCATCTTCAGAACACAAATTAAGGTATTTTTGTTGAAATCCGATGGCTCAGTGCAGGCCTGCATAGGAAGCAATGACATTTCCTCTCTCAAGATCCATTAATGTACTAAAAACATATTTAAATCAGTTCATGTGAGTACAGTGGTTCAATATTAATATTATAAAGTGACTAGAATATTTTTGGTGCACCAAAAAACAAAACAAAATACCGACTAATATGGTGATGGCCGATTTCAAAACACTGCTTTAGGAAGATTCGAGCATTATTTGGCGCACCAAAAATATTCTTGTCACTTTATAATATTAATATTGAACCACTGTACTCACATGAACCGATTTAAATATGTTTTTAGTACATTAATGGATCTTGAGTGAGGAAATGTCATTGCTGGCTATGCAGGCCTCACTGAGCCATCAGATTTCAACAAAAATACCTTAATTTGTGTTCCGAAGATTAACGAAGGTCTTACGGGTGTGGAACGACATGAGGGTGAATAATAAATGACATTATTTTCATTTTTGGGTGAACTAACCCTTTAAATATCATTAATAATGTGTAATAGCCCTAAAATAGGCTTCATTTACTTGATACAAATCATTATTTGCAATTTCTCTCTTTTGATATTGGGGTCAAATGTGACCTTGACATGTTTTCGTGAGATTCAAGGTGAATTAGAGACCACATAAAATATACATTATTGTTTGAATGATAGTTTAATTATCATGTGCAAAACAGAATCTCCATTCATTCCCTTTTTCCAGACATAAATGTATTGATTTAATCACAATGTCTCACAGATATCATCTGGCTTCAGTTAAAAAGTAATATCTTTTTTTTTTTTTCAAGGCACATTCGGCTTCACGATCCACAACATTAAGGAAGATCTGTGTCTAGAGGACTCGACTGAAGGAGGAGTCGAGCTGAAGACGTGCAGTCTGGACTCGGTCCTGCAGCAGTGGATGTGGACCGATCACTGGTTCCTAGTAAACACAGGCACCCTGAGGTGTCTCTCTGCCATCCACAGCGACCCCGTCCAGACTATCACTTGTGATTCTGGTGAACATATCAAATGGCAGTGCAAAGCTCAACAGATCATCAGCCTGAAAAACGCCCTGGCGTTGAGTTCAGAGAGCGGAAAGCTCAGACTCAACAGAGGTGAACACAACATCTGGAAAGCTCTGGATGCGGCTGATATCTGCCAGAACAAACAGAGTGAGTCGAAGCGGAATAATTTGAATTATTATTTATTTGAATTATGTGTCATTTTATCTGGGTTGGCTTACACTCCCAAATCTGCATTTATTTGATCAAAAATACAGTAAAAAAATCAGTAAGTAATAGAAAATGCAATTGCATTGTTTAATATTTATTTTTTGCATTACAGTAATGTGAATTATAGAGGGAATGTGCTTCATTGTTAATAATGTCACAATGCATAAGAGTGTAAAAGCGATTTATGCCTCAGTATGAAAAGAAACTCCACTAACCTTCCTCACTCTTCATGGTCTCATGCTATAATGTATGTCTGATCTCCACTCATGCTCACAGGATCCAGAAGAGACAGTGATTTCGAGGGCGACGAGTTTGACTCTGCTGAAGGGCCGCCTACACAGGCAATGTCAGAGGCACAGATGAAGTTTTTACAGTGGTATTACCGCACAGAGGACCGTGAGTGTGCCAAGCTTGCACTTAATATTCTTCTTCTTGTTTCTCATGTTTACAGAGTTTAATTTCTCCATGGCTTAAATGTACACTTGAATGCTTTTGTTTCACATTAATACTCACAGACTGTTCAATGCACTTTTCTTGTTTAACAGCAACATCGTGGACGTTTGGCATGCTGGCATTCGCTTTTCTGGGTCTTCTGATTGGGGCTATGCTGTTGGTCATGGGCATGATGGCTAATAGGTTAGTGATGAGTAACACAATGGGTTAAACTAACATTAAAAAAACTGCAGTTTTATAGGTTTATATGAATGCACATTATGTAGGTTCAGCACAGGACATTTTCAGTCTAACATATAGTCTTTTGGAAATTTAAAAAGTTCTAGATTTTTTATAACAGATTCTTCAGATCGTTGTATTGGTTTCTGGGTTATGTATAGCACCAGTACACAATTTCTGATGAATAAAAAAAAGGTTCCAATTAGAAACTTAATTTTTAAGAGTAGATCCCCTAAACCTGTAAATTGTTTCTGCTAGAGATCTCATCAGAACAGTGACTCAAATTTTGAGATCTTACAATGTTTCTTACAAGTAAATTTGCTGAGATACCAAAGTCTGCAATTAAAAGTCAGAGATCTCAATATGAACAAGTATTTCTCATCAAATTCTTAAAAGACAAAATTATTTGAGCTGCTATCCACATCCATTTCATAGCTCAAACACACTTACTGTATTATTGTCTCATCTGTAGTTTTATTAATAATATTGCATTTCATATCTCTGATGTTCTCAGAAACATCTGATATATCTATATTTATACAATAGTTCTTTCTGGTTCTCGAATCTGATTGGCTGAGAGCTGTGCGATATTCTAGTGATAACAACATTTCTACCTTTTTACTGTTTGTGTAACTCCGCTTGAAGCGACTGTCATGGCGGCCGAGCAAATATACATATTTTTTTACAAATACTACACTTTTTGTACCATGAACTGTTTTTTAGGCGAGAATGTAGTTGTTTAGACCTGAAATATGTGACTCATATTTAATCATAGGGCCTATTTTACAATTTGTTTAGCCGTCAGCAGCCATTCAGTGCTCGTGTACCCGCTGAGAACAGCTTCATCTCGGCCAGTGCTTTGGGAATTTGCCGATAGCTCTTACAGTGGTTAAACATGAGATATAATTCATTTTGGATACATAAAACTGGCACTCTTTGGTCTTATTAATCTATTACTTGTTCCTGAGCAAATCGAATTGGGCTATGTTAAATTTAATAATTTAATATTAAGGCTAAATTTAACTTACATTCTGTAGAGCGCTGCTTTTGTACATTTAAATGAATTGTAAAATTGATTTGCTATTGTCATTCATAGTGGCTTTTGATGTTCATTTAAATATTGTTGTTCAATAATATAAATAATATGTTGTATTTGGTATTGAGAAAGGGTCCATTAGTGTGTAATATGGATTGAGTGAAAGTTACAATAATACGGCATTAGATGGCGGCAAACTTTATGAGTGAATGAGTCAGTCGGAAAAGACTTAAAGGTACCCTAGAATTAAAAATTGAATTTATATTGGCATAGTTAAATAACTAGAGTTCAGTACATGGAAAAGACATACAGTGAGTATCAAACTCCATTGTTTCCTCTTTCTTATATAAATCTCATTTGTTTAAAAGACCTCTGAAGAACAGTTGAATCTCAACATAACACCGACTGTTACGTAACAGTCGGGATCATTAATATGTACGCCCCCAATATTTGCATATGCCAGCTCATGTTTAATGCATTACACAATGGCAGCCAGTATTAACGTCTGGATCTGTGCACAGCTGAATCATCAGACTAGGTAAGCAAGCAAGAACGATAGCAAAAAATGGCAGATGGAGGATAATAACTGACATGATCCATGATAACATGATATTTTTAGTGATATTTGTGAATTGTCTTTATAAATGTTTCGTTAGCATGTTGCTAATGTACTGTTAAATGTGGTTAAAGTTACCATTGTTTCTTACTGTATTCACAGAGACAAGAGAGACGTCGCTATTTTCATTTTTAAACACTTGCAGTCTGTATAATTCATAAACACATCTTCATTCTTTATAAATCTCTCCAACAGTGTGTAATGTTAGCTTTAGCCACGGAGCACTATCAAACTCATTCAGAATCAAATATAAACACCCAAATAAATACTATACTCACATAATCTGACGCATACATGCAGTATGCATGACGAACATCTTGTAAAGATCCATTTGAGGGTTATATTAGCTGTGTGAACTTTGTAAATGCACTGTATTATAGAGTCACAAGCTCGATGGGCAGGGAGCGTGAGATTTAAAGGGCCAGCAGCCCCTGAATCAGCGCATAGTTAATGATGCCCCAAAATAGGCAGTTAAAAAAATTTATTTAAAAAAATCTATGGGGTATTTTGAGCTGAAACTTCACAGACACATTCAGGAGACACCTTAGACTTATATTACATCTTGTAAAAAAAAACGTTCAATGGCACCTTTAAATTGAAAGGACGTTGTTTTAGCGCTGTTTTTGAAAATTCCCTTAACTGTAAAAAGGACAAATACAAAATTGCTTTCCTCAGTGATTCTTCCATAACTTCCATGTATCCCATACAGGAACAGGAAGCAAATAGCCAAGTACAAAGCAGCCACTAAAGTCACAGTGGTGAACCCTGAAACGGAGCAGCTGCAGGTCATCGTCACACAGGTCAAAGAGGAGAAAACCCTTTCCATCCCATCCGAACACATCACAACACACAACAGCCATAGAGATTGGGAAGTCTCAGAGAAACTGAAGTCTGGAGAGATTGTGGTGACCTGGAAGGACGGAAATGTGTCTACTTTGTATCCTGAACCGGTGTCGGAGGGGGAAGGTGAAGAGGACATCCACAACACAGATGTGGAGTCCCAAAACTCCCCCCATGTAATAGCTTCATCTGAGGCTATTGCGTTTTAATATAATCCTACTGTTTACATATAACTCTTGGTTTTCCTAGTCCAAAAATATATGTTTATAGCCTTGGGTCAACTAATCAGTTTGAATATATTCACACATATATTCAAGTTTTATAGCATATGTCAAAAAGCAAGTTGTACTGCATTAGAATTGGTTGTGAGCTGAAACTTGAAAAATTGCTGATTTATTTCAAACCGTTTATAGTGTACCATACAAACTTCTATTATATGAATTAAAGGCACACTATGTAAATTTTCGCCACTAGAGGTCGCTTATTCAAAACATTTTGCTAATGAGAGACGAGCGACACAAGTTTCAAGAGCAGCTGGACTTTTATTAAGCCACAGTCGCTGCTTCAGCTTCCTGCGTATGTGGGGTAACGCAGCGCTGTTTATCATATTAGATACATTTGAGTGTTGAAAGTTGTTATAATGCTACTCTGTGCGTTCGCTCTGTGGCTGCTATGAGACACTTGTTGCACACTGCAGTAAGATCGATATTAAGCATGGTAAAACATGGTACTCATGGTAAATCAAGAAAACGAGATTTAAAAAATCAGACTTACTGTGTTGAGCTATATAACATGATTAGTTTTCTGCCGATGAATGTATCCAAACACCTGTCTAATAAAACACATGATATATCAAAGCGTCTTTGGTGTTTCCATAGTTTCTACAAAATAAAACTGTAAACCAATGGTAACGCCAGTATGATGTCATTGATTTCATTATTTCTCTGGATTTAAAAATTCTTGGAAACATCTGGGATAATGCAAGTACACAAATCAACAAAGTACTGTATATAGCACTGTTCTAGTGGTATTTGGCTATTTTAATCCAAAAATATGACGTATTGTGCCTTTAAATCAAATAATTTTAATCTTTGTATTTTTCTTTCTATGCTGCCCATATGAAGCATTGTAAGTTATTCTCTTCTATCTCACTTGATGTGATGCAATATAATAAACTTTGTAATTATAATGTGTTTAATTAATATTTAATTAATATTTTTACTGTTTAACATAAACACAGATGTGTTTATTTTGTCCTGAAACTTTCTTTGGAATTCTGTACATTATTTGGTTTTATGTTCTGCTGTGTGGAAAAAAAACCCCAAATGTCCTCATGATTCCTCGGAAATTAATATATAAAGTGGAAATTGGTTTTATCACAATTAGAGATGCACCGATATTAAATTTCTCCACCGATAGCCAATTATTCAGAGTGATATCTGCCGATACCGATAGTTTGGGGGATCTGTCTTTTATACCTTTTTTTAAATTAATGATAGTTTCATTATAACTAATCATTATATTTTTAATTATTATATTTTGAAAGAAATGCAAATAGTTTATTCTCTCCATTTCATCAACTTGTTTCAGAGTAACTGGTATCAGTTATAAGTAAACACATTACTCAAATTAATATTAACATGCATTAATTAAATTCTGAAGATTAAATTAATATTTCTGAACTATCTGAATGTTATTAATATAAAATTACATAAAATTACTACTAATATTGAACATCAAACAGGTTTTTTGGCATTTTCTTTACACAAAGCCCAAATTAAAGGATTAGTCCACTTTTAAGTAAACTTTTCCTGATAATTTACTCACCCCCATGTAATCCAAGATGTTCATGTCTTTCTTTCTTCAGTCGAAAAGAAATTAAGGTTTTTGATGAAAACATTCCAGGATTTTTTAATGGCCTCCAAACGGTTGAAGGTCAAAATTACAGTTTCAGTGCAGCTTCAAAGAGCTTTAAACGATCCCAGACGAGGAATAAGGATCTTATCTAGAGAAACCATCGCTCATTTTCTAAAAAAATATTAACATTTTATACATTTTAACCATAAATGCTCATCTTGAACTAGCTCTCTTCTTCTTCTTCTCTATTAGAATTCTGGCAGTGTAAGTGTATTACTGCCCTCCTCAGGTCAAAGTTTGAACTAAATTGTCATATACAATATGCTAGTGCAAGTATATAACAATTAGTTCAAACTTTGACCTGTGGAGGGCAGTAATACACTTAGCAGTGTCTACACTGCCGGAATTCAAATAGAGAAGAAGAAGAAGAAGAAGAGAGCTAGTTCAAGAAGAGCATTTATGGTTTAAAGTATATATATTTTTTTTTAGAAAATGAGTGATAGTTTCTCTAGTTAAGACCCTTATTCCTCGTCTGGGATCGTTTAAAGCTCTTTGAAGCTGCACTGAAACTGACATTTTGACCTTCAACCATTTGGAGTCCACTGAAGTCCACTATAAGGAGAAAAATCCTGGAATGTTTTCAACTTAATTTGTTTTCGACTGAAGAAAGAAAGACATGAACATCTTGGATGACATGGGGGTGAGTAAATTATCAGGAAATTTTAATTTGAAAGTGAACTAATCCTTTAAGTGCATTTTCCTGCCCTCTTTTGATTGACAGCATATATCAGCCCTGACTATTGGTTGTTTTAAACTAACAGCCGATAATATGAATTTGCTTTTATCGGCGATACACATTATTGGCCGATATATCGGTGCATCTCTAATCACAATCAAATACAAGTAAAATAGTGGTGAAAATAATGAAAATTATAAAAGAAAAATCAGAAATGCTAACAAAGACATTAATTGGCGCTCTGATATATTTAGTACAATTACTGCATTCTCAAGTATGTGAGAGACGTTGTTCTCCTTCAGGTCCTGTTATATAACATCAAGACAAGCATTCCCTCTAGTAGATCCTCTCCAGTATCAGAAGAGGGCAGCATTTCATCAGAAGATCTTAAAGCCCTTGAGCAGTGTAAGCGTGGGGGCTCTGCGTTTGCTCTGAGCTCTCGAGGATTTAACCGTGACCAGCTTCGCTGTGGCCGGTGTGGGCAGCTCTTTAAAGCAGGCGGTGAGGGGAGGGGCGGAGGACAGGCTGATGGCAGACTTGTCTTCGCTGATGAAGAGCGGACGGATACTCCTCTCGGTCTCTCGCCTCACTTCCCGAACGACTTCGTGAAAGATGTACTGAACGGACAGGAAGTCCAAGCAGGCGGAAACTTCAAAGAACAGGCAGCCGAACCGCAAGGCCAGGGCTGCACCATCTGCCTTGCTCACCTGTCTGAGAAAGAGAGAGATATTATTGCACAAATGTCTAACCCTTAAATGAATGCATTATGAAAGCATGTTTGATTGACTTTCCTTAAGTAAAATTGACCTCTTTACTAAAATCCTTTTCAGCTTGATTATATTTACATTTATTCATCTGGCAGATGCTTTATTCAAAGCGACTTACAAGTGAGGAATACAACAAGCAAGTTATCATGAAGAGGATAGATTTTTTTTTTTTTGATGTGCAACAATACAAAGAAATGTATTAAAGAAATGTATTGAATTATATATGTATTAATGTATTAAAGATGTTTTGTTCATTTAAATTATTGTAAATAATTAAATTAGTGTAGTTAAATAAAATTGGCTAATATCAGAAAACAAATAATATTTTAACAAACTGCTGTGACATGGAGGTTGAGGCATGCAGCTTTATTAGGGCAATCCAGAATCATGATCACAGGGCTGAAAATCTGGGAAACCAGGCAGAAAACCAAAACATGGGTAACCAGAGGGAGAGCGCTCAGAAGCATGCAGCGTCACACTTACAAAACTTTGAAAGGAAAGACAGAAAACACACACTGTAAAAAACATTACGCAGTTTTAACTAAATCATTTTGGCAGCTGTGGTTGCCAGAATAATTTTGTAAAAAATACAGAAAAACTGTAAACACATTTATAGAAAAACTGTAAATTTTACAGTATAAAACGGTAATCTACAAAACAAGAAAATTTTAATAATGAGTCCAGGAAAAGAGTGATGGGAAATGCAGTTCATGATGAGATGGCAATGGACTCAGGAGGAATGCCCTCTGGTGGAGATCAAGGGCACTACAGCTGGTGGATGTGACAAATATAATGAAAAACATGTAAAAATAATAAATGTAAAAAAAATTATTTACACTACAACCGTTCAAAAGTTTGTAGTCAGTACGATTTATTTTGAAAGAAATTAATAAATTGATCAAAAGCGACACTAAAGACATAACGTTACAAAATATTTTTATGTCAAATAAATTCTTTTGTTTTAAACTTTCTATTCATCAAAGAATCCCTAAAAGATATTTTGCAGTTTCCACAAAACTATTACACAGCGCAACTGTTTTCAAAATTGATATTAAAAAATGTTGCAAATCATCATATTAGTATGATTTCTGAAGGATCATGTGACACTGAAGACTGAACAAAGTAATTTTAAACGGTAATAATATTTAATAAAATTACTCTTTTATTGTATTTTTGATCAGATAAATGCAGCCTTGGTGAACAGATTTATTGATAATCATACCGACCCCAAACTTTTGAATGGTAATGTATATAGAATAAATATTAAAAAATAATGATGTAATAACAAAATCTAAATAAAAAGTGCATATTATAACTGCAGCCCAAGGTAAAAGTGTGCAATAACAGCTTACAGAACGTCTCTAATGTAACAGGAATGGCACAGCAGAAAAAAACTGGGGATGAGCAGTTAAAACTTTTATTTAAAGCATGGCTGGCAAAGAAGCACGCATAAATCTGGGATTACATAAATAGATCGATTTGATTGAGACCAGCTGTTATATGGTCTTTTTATGCACTGTGTTTGAATAATGAAAGGAAAATAAAAAGGCAATAAATGGTCATTTCCTGGACCAATCAAATCCTTACTTAAACATTTTAGGATCATGAAAGATTGAAATCTAAATAGCTTGCGGTAGTACAGGGCATAACTGCTGTAATTTACCTAGTCGCAGGTCATATGTTTTTCCAGTTAAACTAACAAAAGGACATTCATGCAAATATGTAAATGCACTATTTTTTTCTATTTTTGGTTACTGTTTTGACTAACACCCACTCTGACACAGGAAGATTTGTGCTTAAAGGGTTTTGTGTGTAATGTTGTTGTTTAAGTGTGAAAAAGTTATAAAGTTATCAGTTATATTGTATTTTAACCCTTTTTTGCTTATAATGTACAGCATAGCCACAGATACAGTCACTATATTTGTTTTCATAGGCTTTATATTAAACATTGTTTGCAGGACAGCATTTGGCAGGATGTGGAATAATATTGTTTAAAATAATGGATTAAAATGAATTTTATTAAAATAAAATAAAATTTAGTTTTAATGTTTAAAAATCTTTTTTATTTTTCCATCCAATTAATCAAAACTAAACTACTGACAGACTGGGAACAGAGGTGCTGCAACAATGGAGAATATGAGGAAAATAAAGTGTTTTTTAAACATTTAAGCATGAAAGCCTATTCTAGTAGACGCAAAAACAAAATCAAGACCTTGAAAAAGTGCATAATAGGTCTGCTATCCACCTTATTTTTCAGGTAAGAGCGGGAGTGGCCATTTGTAAATTTAATGTGGTTATGCTGCTTGATATTAAAAACTCGTATTACTTATCCATATTATTTTAATGCATTGTCTTTATTATAAACATGCTGATTTGAAGTGCAAACAGTTTTACAATTTACTGCACTTTGATATTCTTCTCGTTATTTCTCTACAGTGGCACATTCACAAAAAACACCTTACTTTTGCGTTGAAAAATAAGGTTGATAAGACAAATCATTATGACTGTGTCTGAAATCGCCCCCTAAACCCTTCAATAGGGCGCTATTTGAGGGGACAGGCATTTGTAGTGGTGTCCGAAGACATAGCAGATGTTATCGAGTGCACTCATTTAATCCCACAATGCACCGCAATAATGAGTGTACAACTGATATACAATCAACAGCTAGAAAGTAAACATAATGAATTCCTGCATCTGAGTTAATGAGATAATTAAGTGATGATTGTGCATTAGTGATGAACACCTGCTGTTAACAAGCAGAATCACTGAAGAAATAAGAAAAACTACAAGAACTATAAGTGACTTAAGTCACAGCCTTATTAATTGCTTAATTATCTCATTAACTTTAACTCTGCTTTAGTGTTATTTTAACACTACTTAGAAAGGCACCATATGTACTCTGAGCAGAGACAATTTAACTCTGGAGATTTTACTGTGTAGGAGGCGATTTCAAACACAACATGCATGTTATAAAAGTTTGGAAACGATCTAAGAGGAAGGATGTTTAATTCACCTGTATCTCTCCATGTCCACTTTGTTCCCTAGAAGAACGACAGGAGCTTCTGGCTGCAGGCCTTTAGAGTAAACGGTCACAGTCTCGAGGTACTGCTGGCAGGCCTCAAAGCTACTCCGGTTGTCAATGCTGTAGACGATGATGAAGGCATTGGCCCAGCTTAAATAGCGCTCACAGTTGACTGGTCCGTCCTGATTTAAATGAAGACAGATTTGTTTGCATACTGTAAAGTTGCCAAGGTTATGCAACAAACTTCCATTGCATGAAAGTAAAACATCATCAAGCATTGTGAGGAGATGCAAATATCATGTGACAATCAACATAGAGCACAATATTTTCAAAAAAGACAAATGGACGTCATTACCTGATCGGCTGTGTCCATCACTTTGACTAGGACTGGCTGCTGGTCCACAGCTTCTTCAGAAGAGTAAGTATCTTCTGAAAATGTAATATTTAAAGAAGCTCACTTTAACCTAAACAACTAGTATTCACTAAAACATTAAAGGTACAATATGTAATAATTTTGTCCGCTAGAAGCCAATTCAAAACAAAGGCGTAGCTTGATGACGGCAAGTTTTAAAGTGGAATTTTGGGACATGTGGTCTCCACCAAAACGGACGGTGCAAAAGAATAGGGATTGGAATCGGGAAGAAATCATGTTAATGGATGTGATTATTAACGTTACTGTAGTATAAAGCAGAGCAGGAGCGAGTGTTGTGGAGCTGAACGAGGAGCTGGAGCGATTGATCAACACACGCCTCACGAGCAGCGGGACTTTTATTATGCCACAGTCACCGGCGCCGCTTGTGCTTTTCCGGTCATGAGTATGAGGTAACGCAGCTCTGTTTATCATATTAGATACATTTGAGAGTGTTGAAAATGATGTTATAACGTTACTCTGTGCGTTCGCTCGGCGGCTGCTGTGAGAATCTGTTACACACTGCAGTAAGATAGATCCATTTTACAACATCAGATTAAATGCTGGATGATTGTGTTGATAAATGGCATGCAATTATTTTTAAAAAATTTTGTATGATGGAGAAAATGCTGTATTACTGTTACTAAAAATAAAGCTGCATCTGATTATGCTATGTTAGCTACTTCACAAAACAGCGTTTTTCTCTGAGGCATGGTAAAGCATGAGACTCGCAAAAAATCAAGAAAATTAGATTTAAACAATAAGACTAAACGTGTTGAGCTATATAACAATAGTTAGTTTTCTGTCTATAAATATATCAAAACAGTTGTTCCCTTGTCTATTAAAACATGTAAATATATTAAAGCGTCTTTGGTGTTTTCATGGTTTCTATAAAATAAAACCGAGGGTAACGCGGGTATGACGCCATTGACAGGCGACTCCTCACACGTCCCTGAGCCTTGGTTAAAATTGCAATTTTCTCACGATTTACAAATAGTTGGAAACATTTGGGATATTGTAAGTACACTGCAAAAAATGCTGTTCTTACTTAGCTGTTCTTACTTTTTGTCTTGTTTCTAGTCAAAATATCTTAAAGTTCTTAAATCAAGACGCAATTTCTTGACAAGTAAAAATTATTTTCTTGTTTTCAGGAAAAATAAGTCAAAATTAAGTAAGTCTTTCCTTAAAACAAGCAAAATAATCTGCCAGTGGGGTAAGCAAAATAATCTTATTTCAAACCAAAAATAAGCTATATAATCTTGTTTTCAGTTTGGGCTAAGATTATTTTGCTTACCCCATTGGCAGATTATTTTGCTTGTTTTAAGGAAAAAAATACTCAATTTTGATTTATTTTTCCTGAAAACAAGAAAATAAATTGTACTTGTCAAGAAAATGCTTCTTGATTTAAGAACTTTAAGATATTTTGACTAAAAACAAGACAAAAATTCTAAGTAAGAACAGCATTTTTTGCAGTGTACTCAAGTGAACAAAATATATAACACTGGCCTAGTGGTTTTTGGATATTTTAATGCAAAAATATTACATATTGCACCTTTAAACATTTCACTCCAGCTCAAGTTACTTGACAGTTGCATAATGTAAAGTTTTTCCAGATGAGGTTTTTCTTTTCATCCAGAATTTTTGTTCCTGCCATCCATGTGTTTTATATAAATTATTTTATTTAAAGATTTCATTACACTTGAAGAAGATGAAAATGTGATGCGAGGATGTTTGAAAAAACAAAATTGTGTGTTGGAAAAAGACAAAAGTGGTTTAAAGGCCTACAAGTCTTAAAATGTTGAATGTTGTCATTTTAGTAGCGTAAACGCTGTCAGCCTCAACTTCTCATCTTCTTCCAAGAAAAAAACATGAAGGACTTAACAAGGACTTTTAGGCCTATGTCTCTTAGTAAACCCTTTTAAGTTTTAAAGTCACTTATCCAGGTTCCTATTGGTTATATCTGTATGAAACTAAAGTTAGCAATAGTAAAATTATGTGTTTGTTTGATTGATAAATCAATTTCAAATATGTTTTGTGTGAACACCAAGATCATAACCACCATAACGTCTCCTTCAGATGTTCAATCGCTCATTATTATACTCAGTATTTTCAATGACAGATTCTTAATCTTTTACCTTTGATCCTCTCAATGTTTGGTTACACCCTTGGTGACAACAGTAGAAGCTGGGAAACTCACCAAGGTTTGGGTCATATTCACTGATGAAGCGCTTCGTGAGGAATTTCACAGTAAGTGCTGCGGGGGACAAACTTCCTGTAAGTCTAAGTTCTGACATATTTTCAATTACATAACAGAGCGTCCCATCAGGACGATGGAAAATGTTCTGCTTTTTATGTTTTTGACTTAAATCTATGTTATCTAGGTAAACAAATATAACAATTTTTAATACATTCATTAATAAAATAGACTTTCAATTACACTCAAATATGTGGAAATGACAAATTCAATATGATTTACAGTGCATTCAGGGCACATTATATCAGTTTAAGATATATAAACACTATATATAGCCTAACCCTCCAATGTGTGGTATTCATACCTGACTTTCCAGATCCCATAGCTCCCAAAATCACTATGTTACACTCCGAAGGCTCATGCTCAGGAACTGTGACAATATTGCAAGTTCTTGCTTTCCCAAACATCAGAGACATCCTGAAGACGTGACAAGATAGAAGGATGAACACGTGAAGATCCGAATCACACAGTCCATATTAGACACACATGTGCTCTGATCTTCTGAGTTCATACCTGGATGATGCTGCCGTCTGATTTCTCACCAGCGCTCTCTGGAAAACAGCTGGATCGCCTTATACTTCAGTGTGAACGACATGTCCACCACCATAGATGCACGCACAAAAAAACGTTTGTCCGAGATGGGTATACTCTTTTTTATTATTTTCTCTGGGCACTGGAAGTCGCTTCCAGTCGGAGAGGATGTTGGGAGAGGGGAATGAAGAGTGAAATGCTGGAATATTTTGGTTCGGTGGGCTGGAGCACATGACGGACTGAATCTATCCAGTGAATCCGCCTCCCATTATTAACATAAAAAGAATCTTGAAAGCTCACTCTGTACAACACTTTTAATATTCCTGTTTGATCAGTCTGTTCCCTCAATCCTTTACAAGTGTGCGAATTAGGCTACTTTTTGACGTTCGACGTTGATTAGCAACGACTTAAAGACGTTTTAAACAAATCACTAAGGCTTATTTGTTAAGTTTAAATATAAAACTAAGTTATGTAATAATAACAACAACAACATCATCATCATCAGTATGATATGTCAAACTTTAAAGTGTTAGTTCACCCAAAAATGAAAATTCTGTCATTAATTACTCACCCTCATGCTTCCACACGCGCTTCATTAATCTTCTGAACACAAATTACGATATTTTTGTTGAAATCTGATGGCTCCGTGAGGCCTTCATAGCCAGCAATGACATTTCCTCTCTCAAGATCCATTAAAAACATATTTAAATCAGTTCATGTGAGTACAGTGGTTCAATATGAATATTATAAAGTGACGAGAATATTTTTGGTGCACCAAAAAAACAAAATAACGACTTATATAGTGATGGCCGATTTCAAAACACTGCTTCAGGAAGCTTCGGAGCGTTATGAATCTTTTGTGTCGAATCAGCGGTTCAGAGCGCCAAAGTCACGTGATTTCAGCAGTTTGGCGGTTTGACATGCGATCTGAATCATGATTCGACACACTGATTCATTATGCTCCGAAGCTTCCTGAAGCAGTGTTTTGAAATCGGCCATCACTATATAAGTCGTTTTTTGGCGCACCAAAAATATTCTCGTCGCTTTATAATATTAATATTGAACCACTGTACTCACATGAACTGATTTAAATATGTTTTTAGTACATTAATGGATCTTGAGAGAGGAAATGTCATTGCTCCCTATGCAGGCCTCACGGAGCCGTCGGATTTCAACAAAAATATCGTAATTTGTGTTCCGAAGATGAACAAATTTCTTACAGGTGTGGAACGGCATGAGGGTGAGTAATAAATTACATTATTTTCATTTTTGGGTGAACTAACCCTTTAAGCAAAAAAAAAAAAAAAAGGTCCTAAATGAACAAACAGTGCTCGTTCGCTACTGTTGTATTTCACGAGAAAATGCCCGGCCTCATTAATTTTGTGGTTCAAATAAACGTAATGTTACGCTGTTTCATATTTTAAAATTGATTAAAATAACCACATGTAAGACATAAATAGATGAAAAATAATGTTCAACAACGAATGTTCAAACGCGTTGCAATTTGCTTCATGTGGTCACGAGACACGCGGCAATCAGTGATGTTTGACACACTGTTTCTAACGGTTCTGTGGATTTTTTTAAAGGGTAAAGGGTAATTCTACCTGTGAGAGTGCACTGGAACGGCAGTCAAATCCGTGACTTCCCACCCGTGAACTTGTATTAGATCGACGTACTCCCAGTTCCGCGCTCTGACGTCACATAGCCCGCAAAACAACAACGGCAGCCCCTACGGATGCGGTGTTTATGCAAGTGGTACACGATGAGAAATAGACTTTAGGACAATATAACGTTGCAATCAAATTAATAATAATACAATACATCTAGCTACCACAATTTCTTGCGCTCAGGTAGTTTGGCGTGACTTGCCTGGAACGCTACAAAGTCATGAGTCGTGGTTTGAAGTCGTGACTTACGGGCTCAATAACTTGGAACTGGAACGTGCGCATTATTTCACCCAAAAATAAAATTTCTGTTATTAATTACTCACCCTCATGTCGTCCCAAACCTGTAAGACCTTAGTTTTTCTTCGGAACAGAAATTAAGATATATTTGATGAAATCCAAGGGTTTTGATCCGCACATAGACAGCAACATCTTTGCAACTTTTTAAGTCCAGAAGGGTATTAAAGACATCGATAAAATAGTCAACATGACTACAGTGGTTCAACCTTAATGTTATGAAGCGACGAGAATACTCTTTGTGCTCAAAAACAAAACAAAAATAATGACTTTATTCAATAAATTCGTCTGTTCCGCCATACTGCTACGCTATTTTCATTGCAGAGCTTCCGTGTTTACATCCGAACGCCCGTGTTCTGACAATTTGTGCTACCCTGTCAGATTTTGCTACCTCCCATTGAAACAGTGGGTAGCAAAATCTGACAGCGCAAAATGCTACCTATCAGATTGTGCTTCCAGCGTGATATTAACATGGTTTGTGGCTTTATTAACATCTACACCTACCCCAACCCTAAACCTACCCTTATAATAATGCAAGTACAGTAGTGGTAGCACAGTATGATATAGCATTAATCGTTATTACAAGTATAAATCGATAGCGAAAAATGCTACTTATCAGATTGTGCTTTACTAATGTATACACCTACACCAACACTAAACCTACCCTTACAATAATGCAAATACAGTAATTTTATCATGACAAAAATGATGTAATATTGATGTACGCAAGTGCAGCAAGCCCGGGTAGGACAATTTGACTGGTAGGATTTAATGTCAGGACACCGGCACTGACATATAAACAGTTTTGTCTCAAGATGCATAACAGTAATGTTTTCTTTTCTTTTTTCCCCTAAGGCACGTTTATTAAATGTCCTAACTGAACTAAGGCCTAATCCTGGCTTAATCTAAACTCTGTCTGTGAAACCGGGCCTAGAGTTTTCTTTTTTCTACTGCTTTAAGGATTGAAATATTTTTCAAATCATTTTTAAATGCTACAAAATTTGGAGCAATTATAACAAATTTGTTTGTGCAAATAAAACCAATCTATAATCAAAATATTACTACACAAAAATTAAACCTTGCTGTTGAATTTGTAACCAGTTTCACCTGTTTTTACATTGGATATATGGGAATATTTAAATTGTGATGTATGTACTATAGGCTATTATATACTGTCGTCTATGATATTTGGGCTTGTGTCCACATATGCTCAGATAAATAGATGTCCTAACTCAAAGAATAAATTGGAGTCACATGATGGCAATTAAACTTGTCTATTATCTGTAAGTTTATTAACTATGTTTTTGAAATAGGCATCCCCAGTACCGGTCGCAACATATCAAGTCTAACTTTTTTTTTTTAGATTCAGATTTTATTTTAAGCAGTCACATGTTACCTGGAATGCTGACCCACAACAAAGCGTGACCCTCACAGGCATACCATTGTAACAGCTTTGGGCAGTTCACCTGTTCATCAAAGAGAGAAGATGAAATTTTCAGCCTGCTTTTAATGCCTGCCAAGAACAAAGGGTAATAAATAACCATGATGACGGCTGCCCTCTGCAGCGATGGCTATCTGCCATTGGTTTCCTCCTGCCATAATGCAACCAGACTTTTCACCTCTATGTATAGCTGATTCTATTCTTGTAGTTGTTAGTAATACAAACACTGCACTCTCGAGTCAAGTGCATCTGCTTCAACACTGTCGTGGAGAGTCAATGGTGCTGTGAATGTCTTCAAAGACAGGTTTGACTGTGTGGGCATTTCTCTGGAGTTCAGATGAAAATGACAGGAGGTAACCTGATGGAGACGAGCAGCTGTGCCGGCTCAGAGAACGACGTGAGGAAGGCGCTTTACCAGCCGACGGGTTTCATGAAAACAACAGTGAGGGTGAGCTTTGGCGAAAGTGCTTTTACAGTGGACAGAAGCCTCCTGGAGGAGCATTGTGAATACTTTCGGGCGCTTTTCCAGTCTGGCATGAAGGAATGCCAGGAGGATGAGGTGTGTCTTCAGGTGCCGAGCCCTCGTGGATTCCTGGTCGCCCTCCGTGTGATACACGGCGAAAGACCCATGCTGAGCGGTGACGAAATTGTTGACGCCATCGAGTGTGCTGCGTTCCTTCACATAGAGCTTCTAACTGAGCACCTCATAAACATCATCAATTCAGACAACTGCCTTCTTATGTATCACACAGCGGCGACCTTTGGGTTAATGAAGCTCTTCGGCAGTGCAGCTTTGTTCATTCGAGACATTTATCAAGACCTTGAAGAAGATGTGAAGTGTTTGCCAGAGGATTTGATTGAATATATAGAGTCTCTTGTTCCTAGTACGTACATCATGGTTGGCAGTCATTCACCAACCATCAAGCTGTTGCAGGACTTCATGAGGACTGTTTGTTACCTTGATGAGGACGAGAAAGACTGGAAGGTTCTCACTCACTTGCCTCTCAACGCCAGCACCACCATGGCAGGAGTTACGGTTTTAGACAACAAGCTCTACATTGTTGGAGGAGTCTATGATATTACCAATAAAGTTGTGGATTCTGGTTTCTGCTATGATGTATCTACAGATACTTGGAGCACATTTTCCAGCCCTCAGCAACTTCGCTACAACTGCACGCTTATTGGCCATGCAGGTGACCTTTTTGTCATTGGCGGAGAGTATGAAAGGACCATAATGTCCTCTGTGGAGAAATACAAAGTCTCCTCGGACACCTGGAGCTTTGTTGCCCATCTCCCAAAACCTGCATCTGCCGTGGCTTGCGCCAAAGCCATGAGAAGACTGTTCATATGCCTCTGGAGACCTAAAGATGCTACGGAGATTTATGAGTACATAGCGAACAAGGATGAATGGATGTTAATCACGACACTTGTTCGGCATCAAAGTTACGGTCATTGCATGGTGGCCCACAGGGACAACTTGTACGTCATGAGGAACGGGCCATCTGATGATTTTTTGAGATGCATGATGGACTGTTATAATCTGACCTCAGGTCAGTGGACGGCCATGCCCGGGCAGTACGAGAACAGTAAGGGGGCTTTGTTTACCGCGGTAGTGCGAGGTGACTCAGTGTTCACAGTGAACCGCAGAGCGACAGTGGAATATGCTATTGAGGACAACAAATGGAGGACGAAAAAAGAAATGACAGGATTTCCAAGAATCGGCTCCATGTGGACTTTCCTCTTGAGACTGCCAAAGAAAAGCAGAGAGCTTTTACAAAAGAAAAATAATGGAGCTGAGATCTCATCTGACCTCAGCTCAAGTGCTTCTGTACCAGTGTTGCCAACTATTTTCAATGGAAAGTAGCTAATGTCTGCAAAAGTTGAATGTTGCTGGATGCACCCACTCTCAGCACTTTGCATTTGTTTTCTCTTGTTATTGAGAGATATGAGGGTCCGTTGCTCTACCGTTGGAAAAAGCTTAACGGCTAACTTGGATCACGTGTGCCTTGATAACCAATCACATTACAGCCTTGATGTCATTGAATTTCTTTCAGTTGTGCTACAGTCACTAGCAGGGTTTCCAAACATACAGAGCCCTGGACATCAGATGCAGGAAAAAAAAATTGTGCGTATGATTTACTAATTCGTTCCCTCGATTTACTAAAACGTGAGCACGATTTACTAATTCATTCCCTCGATGGAACAAATTAGTAAATCATGTGCACAATGTAATTTTTTTATCTTGCATGTCATGTGCGGGGCTCCGTGCGTTCAAACGTGAAGTGAAAGTTCGCAAAAAAAAAAAAAAAAAAAAAAAAAAAAACAACTGCGAATTAGGTGCATTTCCATCAAGTTGTTCAAACGGATAACAGTGGTATTGGTAAACTACATAGTAACCAACAGTAAATGAAACCATCAGTCACGATTGGTCACGTGGTTTTAACGTTCGCTATGTCCGAATTTATTCGGCAAATGTGTTTCCATCTCCTGTTATTCGCATTAATTTTTTTCCGCACAAGTCAAATACTTCCTCAAGCGAGCATAATTTTTTTTTTTTGCAAATTAAGGGATTTTTTTCTCTCTAAATTTGGCATTTACATCACTCGTTTCTGATGCAATACTTCAAAATGTGCATAAAAACAGGTTGATGGAAACATAGTTACTGGCTGCATCCTAAATCGCATACTTCTCTATAGTAGGCGAAAAACAGTATGTGACAAAAGAAGTTTATCCGAATTCACAGTACTCATAAGAGTAGGCAAAAAGTAACCGGATGACCTACTATTTCCAACGAGATTCTGAAGTGTGCATAGAATAGACACTTTACTATCCCATGAGGCCACATTTGTGAATGACAGTGATGTAACTGACGCTGGTAGGTCATGTGGCGAATGTAGTATGCCCAAATTACATTCATACTACATTTGTAGCGTCCGTAAAGTAATTAGCCTACTTATTAAAAATAGATACCTACTCAAGAGAGTATACGATTTCGGACGCAGCCAATGAGAAAGCGCTGTAAACTGAATTATACCTATGCGCAAGTGACTTCTCTTATAAAACAGCATTTTTTCCAGAGTAAACTCTAAAATTAGATCAATTCAAAACGAATGTTTAAAAGCAAACATGTTTAAGATTATAAGCTGTTTCCTCACAAAAACGGTTTATTTTGCGTAGTAAAGCCTCTCCTCCACTGACATCCATTGAAAAAAACAAATAAACAAAACAAAAAAACGGCCTCTTATTGTCAAGTGATACATAATAATTACAATATATATTCAAATGTCCAATAAAGCTATTCACAATTACATATTTTCTGTCAGACAACGGAACAACTAGTCCCTTTCAGTCAAGTCATTTCAGCTATTTCAGTAGGCTAATGCAATCTGTTTGAATGGGAAAACATCAAATTCTTCAAAGCTGTTTATCAAGCTTACGATTAAATTTAATATTTGAAATCACAAAAGAAACCTAACAACTGTATCATAAATGTGGTTTCTTTGCTGAAATAGCGTTAAAAGGTTTATTTCTCAGGCTGGAGCAGCCAATGCGCATATACAGTCATAAGAGCGCGTCTCCGAACACTGACTGTTTCTATAGTAACCGTAGCTTCTAACGGCAGCTGTAGTGACGCAATGATTTTACCAATCGGTGATTGGCTCTTTTAGTCGCTACTCGCCTTTTTGAAAACAAGTTGCTAAAGGGGTGTGAACAATCGCAGATCTAGTGAATCAAGTTTCCTGGATTATTTGATGAATATAAAGTTCAAAAAAACATAATTTATTTAAAATACAAATGTTTTATAAATATATTTACCGAAGAGGATTAGGGCCAAGCAATAATAAAAAAATAAAACCATCTCGAGATTAAAGTTGTTAAATTTCGAGAAAAAAGTCGAAATAAAATGTTGAGAATAAACTCATTAAATTACGAGAAAAAACTCGTTAAATTTAGAGAAAAAGGTCGAAATAAAATGTTGAGAATAAACTCATTAAATTACGAGAAAAAACTCATTAAATTTCAAGAATAAAGTCAAGATAAAATGTTGAGAATAAACTTGTTAAATTACGAGAAAAAAACATGTTAAATTTTGAGAAAAAAGTTGAAATAAAATGTTGAGAATAAACTCGTTAAATTACGAGAAAAAACTCGTTAAATTACGAGAAAAAACTCATTAAATTTTGAGAAAAAGGTCGGGATAAAATGTTGAGAATAAACTAATTGAAATACAAGAAAAAACTCGTAAAATTTCAAGAATAAAGTCGAGATAAAATGTTGAGAATAAACTCGTTAAATTATGAGAATAAAACTCGTTAAATTTCAAGAAAAAATTTGAGAATAAAGTCATTAAATTACGAGAAAAAAGTCGTTAAATTACGAGAACAAATTCGTTAAATTATGAGAAAAATGCTGTTAAATTACCAGAATAAATTTGTTAAATTATGAGAACCATAATTTAACGAATTTGTTCTCATAATTTAATGAATTTGTTCTCATAATTTAACGACTTTTTTTCATAATTTAATGAGTTTATTCTCAACATTTTATCTCGACTTTTTTCTCGAAATTTAACAACTTTAATCTCGAGATGGTTTTATTTTTTTATTATTGCTTGGCCCTAATCCTCTTCCGTATATATTTAATGGGTCATTGCTGAATAAAATTATTAGTTTCATTCAAAAGTATTAAAAAAAACATCTGAACCCAAACTTTATATATATTTGGATTAAATGAATGCTGTCGTCAGTATTTTGATTCTGTATAAATTCTATATGAAAAACAAACACCATCCTTACAATCTGTCTAAAGTTGTTTGTACCACAAAGCCTCTTTCTTTCAATAAAAGAGCTGATCAAATCAGTTAATTTGATTAGTTAACTAATGCTTCATTTTTGTGATTAACATTCAATATCTTGCACACTGCCAGAACAACACAGACCATTTAGAGGCAAATGTGATATGATTGATGGTAAATAAACAGACCCAATTAATCATGACTGTTTTACACATGACTGATGGTCATTTAAGTGTATGTTACCATGGTTACAGAAGACCAAAATATAGAAACATTTCCTGTTTTTATATCAAACAAGCCATCTGTAAAACTCGATCCCTGGTGTATCCATACCAGAAGCGCCAGGGTCAGACAAGGCCGCAAGGAAAGAGTGCAGAACCTTAAAGACTGTGAGAGAAAGTTTAAGATAAGCTGGGAGGCAAAAGAGAAACACGACCATCACAAATGATACTTTATTCATACAATCATTTATGACCTCAAAAACTGGTTGGAGTGTAACTGTGCTGAGACTCTTGACTGTTCAAACACTCAAATTATATCCAGACATTCCTGCATGCTTTCGTAACTCTTGTAGAAGGTCCACTCATTACATGAGAACCTGAAGACACACTGATAACTAATCATGTTCACACAATGAAAACATTGTTTCCAACTTTTGGCAGCCAAACAACAGAATGTATAGATCTTGGCAGGACGTCGCTATTCGTTCATGATGTCTGGCAGTTGAAGGTAACTTTTTATAGGAACATTGCCATAAAATACTGTTCACAAATACCAAAGTGAAACTAACAGATGGAAGCATGTCTTGACCTCACACAGATTTCACAAATACTCGATTTTTTTTTCTGAAACAAGAACAATGAGATGTGGGTATTATTGTTTAGATTTGGTTTTTCTTCTAAACATTTGACTGAAATTTCATATTGAGTTGTCATTTTTTGTTTACAGTGGTAATCTGTACAAATCCGTCACTCAGATGCAAAGTTCTTGGGTTACTGATGCCATTGTTGGAACGAACTGAACCACTTCAGTTTTATTACATCCACATTGCCTGACACGTACATAACAGATGTAATATACATTATATAAGGGTTTCCCAAACGGAGGTTCGTGAGTTGATGAAAAGCTAATAATGAATTAAATCATAAAATGTAAAATTGAAATAAGGCTGCAATTGAAATAAAATTGAAATCATGATATGGCTTAGAGAGATTATTACAATAAAATTGGTCCAGTCCAATTAGTCTGATATGTTTTGACAATTTGACACAAGTCTTTAGAATTTTATCAGTAATGAGAAGCAAAAAAAATTGTCAACTAAACACAGACTTAAAAGTCTCTCTGCAGTTTTCCACTAAATTTAAAGCTCAAGAGTTTAACGCTTGAAAATGATTGTAAAATAATTACAATTATCAAACATTCATTTTATTTTAAGGTACAATTGTATAATTACAATAGTATATATGCCTTCACTTTTAATAATTAGAGTATAAATAGATAAATAATCATATAAAAACAATTATTTTATTGCCGTTTTATTTCTATCACTGAGATGTTTTCTTACGAGTTTATCAAATTGCCCTTCAAATTACAAATAATCCTAATATAATATGCCAAAATAAGCACCATGTATTGTTTGACCAAATTGTGCAGTCCTATACTGTAAATAAATAATTTTAAAATAAAAACATTTAAAATAAAAGATTAAGGTAATTAATTTAATTAATATTTATTTCCCATGGTTAACATTTCTATAAATAAAGCACATTTAATTAAAACAAAAGTTTGATTGCTATGGAAAACACTGTAAAAGCGTGTTGTTAGAGTCATTCGCTGGTGTAGACAGTCAAACTGTGCTTCTCCCCAAGGCCTCAACACATGTCTAGGATGCGCAATGAATAAACACAGCTCAGCACATGATAAATAAGCAGCAGCTATAAGAGCTGTGTGAACAGCACAAACCATGATCGCAGCTATAATTCACTGCATCATATCATGCACCGGATCAGGCCACGCGGGTCATGAGTTCCTCCAGGGCTCGCTCTCGGTGGTTCTCATGCACGAGAAGAACCTCTTTAATGGCGTTCTGCTGGAAGCCCATTTCATCAAACTGAGCTAGAAGGTGAAGGAACTCCTCAGCCTAAAATAAAAAAACAACAATTAACGTTACAATGTACAAGATTTTGTAATGAAGCATCTTTTCACCAGCAAAAACGGTAACATCGTGAAATATTATTACAATTTAAAATAGCTTTTATTCCTGTGATCAAAGCTGAAAATTCAGCATCACAAGATCTTTCAGAAATCATTCTAACATGCTGATTTGCTGCTCAAGAAACATTTCTGATTATTGTTATTATTATAAATGTTGAATAATTAGGGGCCAAGCCCCTATTGTAATTGTTAGGTTTCTTTTTATTATTCTTACGAAATGGGAGTCTATGGTAGCCCTATCAACGAAACATGAGACAATGATGAAATTTGGCACAATTATAGAGATGGTCATAAATAGTGATCAGACCAATTTTGGAGTCTCTAGGACCAACTCTATAGCGCCACCACCAGTTCAAATATTCACTTTTCTAAAGGTCATCATAACTTTTGAACACTTTGTTCTAGAAAAATTCACCCGATTCCTCTCTTCACGCTGATGCCAATCAACATCTTGCATTATGACTCTGGCCACTACAGTAGCGCCCATTTTGAAAAGTACAGTATTTTTTTTGCCACTCCTTTAAAATTTGTCCAATTTTGTCCAAAAATTTTATTTTTAAACTGGTTTTGCTCTTCCTGCTCCATATTGCACTACAGCCCCTTCAGGGCCTTAGCCCTGTATTGCTGCTTACAGCTATATTTATAAGCATATAAATTATTAGGGGCCAAGCCCCTATTGTAATTGTTGGTTTACTTTATTATTACTCCTCCCCAATGGGAGTCTATGGTAGCCCTAGCAACGGAACATGAGACAATGATGAAATTTGGCACAATTATAGAGATGGTCATGAATAGTGATTGAACCAATTTTGGAGTCTCAAGGACCAACTCTATAGCGCCACCACCAGCTTGAAAATTCACTTTTCTAAAGGTCATCATAACTTTTGAACACTTTGTTCTAGAAAAATTCACCCGATTCCTCTCTTCATGCTGATACCAATCAACATCTGGCATTATGACTCTGGCCACTACAGTAGCAGCCATTTTGAAAAGTACAGTATTTTTTTTGCTACTCCTTTAAAATTTGTCCAATTTTGTCCAAAATTGTATTTTTAAACTGGTTTTGCTCTGCTCCATATTGCACTACAGCCCCTTCAGGGCCTTAGCCCTGTATTGCTGCTTACAGCTATATTTATAAGCATATAAATTATTAGGGGCCAAGCCCCTATTGTAATTGTTGGTTTAGTTTATTATTACTCTTCCCCAATGGAAGTCTATGGTAGCCCTATCAACGGAACATGAAACAATGATGAAATTTGGCACAATTATAGAGATGGTCATGAATAGTGATTGAACCAATTTTGGAGTCTCTAGGACCAACTCTATAGCGCCACCACGAGTTCAAAAATTCACCTTTCTAAAGGTTATAACTTTTGAACCCTTTGTTCTAGAAAAATGAAATTTAGTTCACCTGATTCCTCTATTCAGGTTTTCACTACTCCTTCAAAATTTTGTCCAAAATTGTATTTTTAAACTCTTCCTGCTCCATACTGTGCTATAGCTCCTTCAGGGTCTTGGCCCTATATTGCTGCTTACAGCTATATTTATAATTATAAGCATATAAATTATTATTATTATTATTATTATCATAAGCAATTGTGCAGCTTAATTTGTGGAATCTGTGATACATTTTTTTCCAGGATTCTTTAATGAATAAAAATTTCTAAAGAACAGCATTCATTTAAAATAGACATTTTTTTTTTATAAAAGTCTGTACTGTCATTTTTGATCATTTTAAAAGTAAAAATCTTTCTGACCCCAAACTTTTCAATGGTAACATATGTTCTGAGGAACAAAGCATTGAATTGGCTCAATACATACCTTGGTCTCACAGTTTTGAAACATCTCAAGAGCTTCCTCAACCTGAGCTTCATCGTAGCCGAGTTCACATAACCGATCACACGCCACCAGATAACTCAAGATCTGCAAGAGAACAAGCAAAAATCCTATTGTATATGAACATGAAAACACTAACAGAGAATGAACTGTGTTCTTAAGGGCTTATAAGGACAGATGTTCCATGTTCTGGATCCGATCATTTTGTCTGAGAGCAACGTAACATAGATCACTTTAACAATATGAACGAGACTGAAGAAAAGCCGTCTGAGATTCTCCGAAACTTAATGAAAACAAGGCCAAGTTCTAATGGACTTTTAGGGAAGATTGGTTTATCCTGTAACACTAAGTAATTAGATACACTGATCTGGTTATCTGTTGACGCAACAGTACGTCACCATAGATATGGACTGAATATGAATGATCATTAGCTGAATCTGTGCTATCATAAGTCATGATAAGATTCGATGTGAGGTTCAGAGTGGACTGAAAGTGGAGCGGCGTGAAACGTGAGAAGCGTGTGGATAACAGCGTTGGAGGACCGGCTGGTCTGATTAATCTGTGTAACAAGATGAGCTTTGCTGATTCAAATCTGATCATCCTTCACAGCAGCTGTCTGATGTGCTGAGCGGGTCACTGGGCAACTGAGGATACAGCCAAATATAAATTCATCAAGTTTCGCTGGCCAGTCAGCCAATGACGTCACATCGTTTCAGGGCTTTCAAGCAATCTAATGATCTAGAACAAAGTACGTTTTGGACAAAGCCAAGTAAATATTTAATGACTACAATGTTTAATACTTGGTACCACCTTGATTTTTCAAAGTTGTAAATAAATAAATAAATCAAAAAATTATTAGAGTGTTTTACAAGAAAAAAACTATTTCAGTCTTTCTACTTCAAAATTTCATGTTTAATTCAATGTGTTTACTTGTAATTATTTGTGAAATTTACTAGCAATTTTTAATTTTAAATAATTAATTTTTTTTCAGTGTTGAAATGGAATCATGAAAAAATTGACATTTACCATAAATAAATATTAATAACTTATAAAGTTTCTATTATTACCATTATTATTATTATCCCTCTGGTATTGTTCAATTGGGGATCACACTTGTGTTGTTTGCGGTCAAAAGTGACCCAACACCTGAAATTTAACTTTTTTTATTTTCAGTAAAATCAATGCAATATATTTTTGTTCAATAATATTTTTTCTTTTGTATTTTAAATTTCATATAATGTAATAATTAATATTTTTGCTATAATTAGGATAAAAAATTACATTTAAAAAAATATATTTTTTTTTTAATTAAGCAGTATTTCATATATAATAGCTTTAAGGGTGCATTCACACTTGTAGTTCGGTTCGTTTGGTCCAGACCAAAAAATATATATATATAGTCCTGGTCCGATTAGCGTTCAGAAGGGCAATTTTATTACAGAACCAAAAGATACCGCACCTAAAGGCACAGGGACACGTTCACAATCTGATTGGTCAGATTTTATGACATATGCCTATTTTGAGAAAGAACTTACAGAACAATGCTGTGTGTTGAGGTAAATGCGGCAGCTGGGAATTCGTGAAGAGCTTATAAAATGTGTAAAGGAGTCAAAAGGAGTCAGCAGCGGGAATCCCTCCGTCACACACACAAACGATCAGCTGCGTGGAGACGTGCGTCTGATGCCTGAGATGGACAAACTCGCGACTATGATGAGAAAAACCAGTATGCGTGAGGATTCTGTCCTTTTTATGGTCTCATCTTCCTGTTTTTGGTTGGTTTACATGTCTTTGGTCCGTGTTGCCTTCATATATCATTTGAACCGCATCAGGGTTCGTTTGGAAGCGGACCGAGACCCATCTTTTCAGCGGGTCCGCTTGTTTGGTGCGCACCAGAGTTCAGATGGCAGCGTTCACACGTTCAAATGAACTTCACTAACAGAGCAATCGCACCAGGGTTCATTTTAATCAAAACAAACATGACAAGTTTACACCCTAAATCCAATTTTTGAAGGCAGATTACTGCCACCTGGTGGGAGTAAAAAAAGAAAAACCTCTGTAATGCCATGTTTTTTTTTTTAGTTTTGGATATATATTTACACATTCTCAAAAACAACTTTTTTTAAAAGGTTTAGATCTGTTTTTTAAATGTTGATTTTAAGTGTCAGTTTTTGCATTAATTTTACTAGTCAAACCTGAAGACAGAGAAACACATTTTGTTGCACATCAAAATGAAACAAAAATGTAACCAAATGTAACCAAAAAAAAAAAAAAAAAAACAGGAATACTTTATCAGAGGTTAATTAACCTGATTTCAACCTCTTATTTGAGTCATCCGGCTCAATTTTGCCATATTGATACAGCCACACCAGCTCATGTGAGTGTGTGTTTGAGTGGATGAGTCTATTTTGTATCTTAATGTTTTAGAGTGTAACCTCTTCCTTGCTGTCCATTTGTTTACTGCATTGTGGCTGAATTTTTGATTTCATTTAATACATTTGCAAAAACTTGCTTTGTGTTACAGTCACACCAGTTTATATGTGTGTCTGTGGGGGTGGAGTGTGTCTGTTTTGCACTCTTGATATTTTAGTGTCACCCCTTATTGCTGTGCCCTTTTTTCTGCATCGTGGATGATTTGTAGATTTTACACACAAAAAAATCTCTGTAGTCTCGTATTTTTGTGTATTATGGTGGTCATTTTTGATCGCAAACAGCACAATTAAGACAATTTTTTTTTAACGTCACATGTTTTCTTGTGGTCATAGTGACTGCCATAAAAGTCACAGAGTTTCGTACCATTCTGATGAAATAGTGATTTTTATTTCAAAACTTTTTTTTTTTTTTTGGTTTAAAATGACCAAACAACTACGGAAGAGGATTAGGGCCAAGCAATAATAAAAAAATAAAACCATCTCGAGATTAAAGTTGTTAAATTTAGAGAAAAAAGTCAAAATAAAATGTTGAGAATAAAGTCATTAAATTACTCATTAAATTAATTTTTTCTCGTAATTTAATGACTTTATTCTCAACATTTTATCTCGACTTTTTACTCGAAATTTAGCAAGTTTTTTCTCGGTATTTAACGAGTTTATTCTCAACATTTTATCTAGACTTTTTTCTCGAAATTTAACAACTTTAATCTCGAGATGGTTTGATTTTTTTATGATTGCTTGGCCCTAATCCTCTTCCGTAAACAACACCAGAAGGTTAAACTTATTAATAAAAAAAATATTATTAAATATTAAATTAACTTTAATATTAAAAATTAACTATAATTAAAAAAAATTACAAATTAATACATTTCTTTATTATTATTTAATAATTATTAATTAAGACATCTACCAATCAGATATCATATGCAGTCAAAAATGAATGAAGGCATCTTAGACAAGATGTCATGCAAATATTGAATTTGTATGGTACAATTATTGGATGAGTACTGAAAATCTACCCAATCAAGAGCTGAGCATCTTTTAATGTCTCTAGAGCAAACTCCTCAGGTTGTGTTTATCTGCCACCGTCCAGCCCTCAAGTGCTGATTTACTGGTAGTGTATTCTCATGGCCCCTTTTGAATAAACTTCAACGTAATTTTCCCACAATGCCCAGCAAAGTTAATGACAGTGGCTTCATGCTAATGATTATGACTTCATGACTCAAGCGTTCTCCTGAGGGAACCTTTGTAATGCTGAGAACGATACTAGCAGCACATTATGGAAACTTCAGGGGGATCTGGGGTCTATTTTTGTTGATTTTTAACCAGAATCAGATAAAAGTGGATGGAAACAGATGTTTTGCTGTGACACAGAGCTGAAACTGAAGCACACAGGGATTGTGAGTGATGATTTCTGACATTACTTAAGATTGTCCAAATCAGTAATATCTGATGGAGCAGGTGATTTTCAACCAGACCTTCTTCATTGACCTGGATGGACAACTGCCTTCATAGACATTATGTTATGAAACTTGTTATGAACTCAAATCATAGAATTTAATATAATGATCCAGATGTGAGTGGCACAAAAAAATCTTTTATTTAAGTCTATTAGCTGAATTACACCACCATAAACATCTAAGAGATATGTATGGGCTGAATAATACACGGTATATTCATGCTGGAGTAATATAAAAGCCATCAAAACTATAAAATAACATGAATGGAAGTATGACAATTGTGACCCTGGACCACAAAACCAGTCATAAGAGTCAATTTGAAAAAAATCTGGAATCTGAGTGTGTAAAAAAAAAAATCAAAATATTGAGAAAATCACCTTTAAAGTTGTCCAAATGAAGTCCTTAGCAATGCATATCCACTCACAAAATACATTTTTGATATATTTACGGTAGGAAATTTACAAAATCTCTTCATGGAACATTATCTTTACTTAATATCCTAATGATTTTAGGCATAAAAGAAAAATCGATCATTTTGACCCATACTATGTATTGTTGGCTATTGCTAAGACTTATGTCTGGTTTTGTGTTCCAGGGTCACACTTATATAGTGACATATACAGTCAAAATTTTAATGAAAAAATATTATATTTCAGCTCTTTCATCAAACTATGCACACTTCAGACTTTCACTAAACCAAGTTGTTAATTGCTTCTTCCTCCAATTAATACATTTTAATTTATATACTATTATTGTATTTATTATTAAATTTAAATATCTTTTATTCTGATATTTTCAGTTTTCATTTTATGTGCATTATAGTTTTTATTTGTTATTTCTATTTAGCTTTAATTTTATTTTAGTTTTAATTTTAGTCATTTTAGTGCTTCAACTGATTTTATTTTAGTTATTTGCCAAGGCAAAATTTCAAACTTTCATTTTTATTAAGTTTTCCACCTATATATTTTATTTTATTTCAGATTTATTTCAATTAACAAAAAAAGATTTGTTTTATAAAGCATTTCAAACCAATGGGCTCAATTTATATTGACATACAAAACTAATTTCAAGCATTTATGCATAAAGATTATTAAACAAGGTAACACTTTACAATAAGGTTCATTTATTAACATTAATGTATTAAGTAACAAACTAAAAATGAGCAATTCATTTGTTACAGTATTTATTAATATTTATTAATAATAATCCAGCTGTTCATTGTTTTTGTTAGTTCACAGTGCATTAACTTAAGTTAACAAATACAACATTTGATTTTAATAATGTATTAGTAAATGTTGAAATTAACATTAAGTAAGATTAATAAATGCTGTAGAATTATTGTTCATTCTTAATTCATGTTATCTAATGTAGTTAACTAATGAACCCTTATTGTGAAGTGTTACTAGCAGCAAAAGTTATTTCAAATAAATGTGGTCGGTGTGTCCAACTGGTGCATGTTCGACCCAGCATGCACTTCATTGACCTTCCCCTGCGATACAGCAATGATGGTGGAGAGAATCTCAGCATTGCATCTCGACACCCAAATGAATCCCAGCTCATATTTCACAGTGAATCCAACTGACCTGCTCGGGACTTTGCTGGCCAGTTTTCTGGAGGGCGATGATGGCCGTACGGAGAGGGTAGCCCTGATCGGTCACGGCCGCCAGCAGCTCCCTCTCCTCTGGGCTGAGAGCGGAGAGAAGCTCGACAGAAGAGTCCAGGACGGCAGCGTGGGAATTGAGTGGCCGTGATGGGGCCAAGGGGGAGGATGAACCCTGGGCCTGGAAAAAACAACAACAGTGCCTCATGGTCACAGTACCCTTGAGAGATGAGGGCAGGAAACACAATACTAAGAAAATCTAGAATGATAAACACACTATTGTTGGTGCAAGGTTTCAACCAGACTTAAAAACAACACATTCTGAAAACATTAGTGTATTCAAGGTATCCATTTTAAGAGTATGTGTATTCCTTAGGACTCAAACCCATGACCTTTGTTTTAGTAATGCGTTCTCTGCCAGCTGAGCTACAGAGACATAACAATTAAATAAAGCGTGGAAGAAATATCTAACCATGGAATAAAAAAAATCAGCAAAAGCCAGGAAACTTCTGGAAAATGCATTTAATTCTTTTACGGTTAATGTAAAAAAAATAAAAAATCAACTAAGCCCCCTGCCCAGTTGAGCACAGTCTAGCAGGAGATGATGTCATGGGCATTAATAACATGTTGGATTAGACTGTCAAAGGCGTAACCTTGAATCGCAGCTTTGCTGAGAAAGAAATTTCCCGAGCACTTCCACTCACTAATCCAGACGAATTTGTTGCAGCTTGGGAAGATTCCAAGAAAAGGCTTAGCACTCGCTATTATTAGCTAGTTCATCTTCTGAGACATTGAAGAAATGTGCACCAAAAGACCCCCCACAGAAGTACTTTTGGGAAGTCATTCATGTCTAATATCTGAATGAATGGAGATGCTCAGACGGTCATTTCTTGAGGAGCAACAAAATGCCTCGCAGTATTTTGGGATAGTTCAGCCAAAAATAAAAATTATCTCATAATTTACTCGCCCTCAAGCCATCCTAGGTGTACATGACTATCTTCTTTCAGACAAACACAATCAGAGTTGTATTAAAAAAATCAAGCTTTATAATGGAAGTGAATAGTAACTGAGATTTTGAAGCGCATCCATCCATCATAAAAGTAATCCATCCGGCTCCAGGGAGTTAATAAAGGCCTTTTGAAGAGAAGCGATGATTTTTTTAGTTCTGCCCCCTACTAGTCGACTAACCGAAGAAGAGGCTTAAAGGTGATAAAGAGGATCTTTTCATCGACTGAGAAACCAAAGACTGTTAGTGAGTTTTTTAAATGAGCGCATGCGTAAGAACAGCCCCCCTCCTTCACAGCTCATTTCGAGGGAACGCCTCCCAAAACTCGTGCACAAGTATTGGAACACGAGTGTTTACCACCGGCATTCGCTGTGTCGTGTTAGTGGATTCATTATGTCGGACTCACCGAAGGTAACTCATAATCTGCAGTTGTTACTCCTGTCTCCTGACAAAAACATCGCATGCGGCGCCTGTGGAGTGTGGAAAGTTACTGAAGCGCGCAGGTCTCTCACAAGGAATGTAATGGCAGTGATTGACAAGCCAGAGGGCCAATCGTTTACACGATGATCTCGTAAACGATTGGCTGATGTTTTTAAGGCCCTACCTCGTGCACAGATGATGTATATTGATATTATTCCTTTCAGTGCACCTAATAAATAGTCTTTTATCAGTTAGTAAAGACAGTTTCAAGTAATATTGCAAAAATATATAAAACAAAACATCCTTTTTAGCACCTTTAAGCCCCGGGTACTCTTCGCTTTCCGCGCCCGTATACTAAACCAAGAATGCGCGCAGTTCGACAAATGCGCAGTGCATTTTTTTTCTATCCTATTACCAGACAACCGGACATTCGCTGGGCAGGATCGGAGAAGAAAAATAGTGCAAATAGTTCAGCCACCATTGCAACATAGTTCAGAAGATACACCAAGAGAACAGGAATCAAAAACGATGGAGAAGGCATGCACTGCACATTGTGCTCAGTACTGTGCGTATTGTCACCTAGTGGACTCTTCTTTTCTGCTTGAGCATGCGCTGTTGCACACGCACCGTCCGGACGGGGTGTCCGGCCGAACTATACCCGGGGTTTTAGTTGACCAAAATTGTATTAGTCGCAGAAAAAAAAATCCACAGGAAGTGGCAAAGTCATGTAGTCTGTGACGGACAGATTGTTAAAGGAACCCTCCACTTTTTTGAAAATAGGCTCATTTTCCAACTCCCCTATAGAGTTAAACAGTTTTCAAATCTATTCAGCCGATCTCCTTTTTACACTGCCGTACCATGGGTGATATTGCGCAGCGCCTGTGACCCCCTGCTTGCACAGGGAGCGTGCCTTGGAGACATTTGTGAGAGGCGCTGTGTAATATCATTGCGCCTGCTGCACTCATGGTACAGCAGCAAAGTTCCTCGATTATTACGCCAGATATAGTCGGTCTTAGTACACGACGTAACTACAGAAGAGTCAAGTTTTAAATGGGAAAAATATTGAAACTCTTTGGTCATTTTTGAGTAAGATGCTAACGGTCTAATCGGATTCAATGAACTATGCTAAGCTATGCTAAAAGTGGTACCATCAGACCCGGAGATCGGCTGAATGGATTCGAAAAAGCTAAAACTAAACTGTTTAACTCTAGGGGAGTTGGAAAAGGAGTGTTCCTTTAAAGTGATTTTCATTCAAGGTCCAGAAAAGTAGTAAAAACTAGTTAAAATAGTCCATGTGACTGCAGTGGTTCAACCTTAATGTCATGAAGAGACGAGAATAATTTTTTTTTTCCCAAAAACAAAATTATTTTTTGTCTTTCCCCTGTCATTCTCCTAAGCTATTTACGTTGCAGAGCTTCTGTGTTTACATCCGAATGCAGGCTCAGTATTGGCCAGCATCACACACGAATGCTTTGTGCTGCTCACGTGACCAGAGCCGGCCAATACTGAGCTGCCATTCGGAAGAAAACACTGAAGCTCTACAATGTAAATGCACTTAAAACACTCATCACTTTTGGTCATACAGATACATCTTTTGAATCTGTGAAGAGTCTACTTTTATTTGTGTGGACTCTCAATAACAACAAAACCTTGTGCTTTTGTAAAATAATGAAAGCAAACAGAGTGCGCTTTCTGCCGTCTCTCTCTGTGAACTTGAGCGCGCCAAAAAAAAAAAGAACTGAAAATCCATGTAAACTTTTCTCACAGAAAAAGAAAGCAAAATGTCCACAAACAAATATTCTCAGATTATGCAACATTTCTCTTTAAAAATTCTTGTTTTAGACTTCTTATTCGTGACTAGTGTTATGTTTTGCTCTATTCTCTGTGCTTTCACGTTCGTCAATACATCATGTGTCGGGTCAGAGGTCACTCGAGTACAGCCGTTAAAGGAAGCTAGTTATAAAGTTATAAATATGGATATTTTTCTTACAAAAACCCATCACTTCTCTCCAGAAGGCATTTATTAACCCCCTGGAGTCATATGGATTACTTTTATGATGAATGTATGCACTTTTTTTGGGCTTCAAAATCTTGAGCCCCATTCACTCCCATTATAAAACTTGGAAGAGCCAGGATATTTATTAATATATCTCTGATAGAGTTTGTCTGAAAGAAGAAAGTCATATACACCTAGGATGGCTTGAGGGTGAATAAATCAGTTTTGGGTGAACTATCCCTTTAACACAGGATTTTCAATGAATCCGTATGGAAAGAGGTGCAAACTGGTTAAATGCTTCTGGATCACCAGAAGGACTCTGATATCTCTTGCTCAAGTGAATTAAAATACCTTTCTGGACTTATTGTAGGCATGTCAGTTAAAACCAAAGCCATTTATAGTAGGGTCAACATTTTCCTTGTAAGGACAACTCTTATTTTGTGCTCTGAACTATTAAAAACTTGAGTGAAATGGCAACTAAGAAAAGGTCTTCTTCAAAGACATACAAAATGTTTTGCAAATAGATTAATGAAACAAGTTGTCTGTGTGGGATGGTCTGTATTTATAGCCCTAAAGGGTACAAGCTGTAATTTCGAGTACATCAAAACTTACCCAAACAAGTCCAGTAAAGGGGAGTGTCGTTTATTTAAAGTGTTTATTGTTTCAGAGCCACTAATGACCTGACATTTGAGGTAATTTGAACCACACCTTTTGGCATCTAGATGAACCATGTTCCTGTTTTTATTTCATTGCTCTTGGTACTCTACTATGCATCGGCTTGTAGTAAAATCTATACGCTGAGAGTATGATGTATCCATATGTTTTTGTCATTGATTGATCAAACTTCTGTCGCTTGAATTTGCAAAGCCAATCGCAACTTTAAGAGAAGCCCCTTTCCCCCTGACAGACAGTTGAGTTAATTTTAAAGTCACTGCAAGCTGTTTAATTGGGAATAGAAATCTGGGCAAAAATCATGTAGTGTATTTCTGCCTTTAATACTATGGCTAAGGTCTCAAATTGTATACTTGATTTATGGTCTTGTGACATTTAATCATGTGCATCTGTGAAGTCTACAAGTCCACATGTAAATTTAGGTTTCAAAAAGGGTGCTCACAAGCTTTCCCTTTGCATTAACTATGCACCATTGACCCATTTTATAACCAAAGTGCAGACTTGTAGGAGGACTGCCAGATCTGAGGATGTTAGCAAGTGGCAGCAGGTCTAAAGTGGCAGTAAATATCCAGGTGAAGGGCGGTTTAAAGGGTTAGTTCACCTAAAAATGAAATTTCTGTCATTAATTACTCACCCTCATGTCATTCCAAACTCAGAAGACTTTCGTTCATCTTCAGAACACAAAGTAAGATATTTTTGATGAAATCTGAGAGCTTTCTGTCCCTCCATAGAGATCCAATGCAACTATCACTTTCAAGCCCCAGAAAGTTATTAAAGTAATCCAAGTGGTTTAACCTCAATTTTATGAAGCGTACTCTTAAACTGTTGTCCGAAGTGCTTTGGTTTCGCAAATAAAAAACATAATTTACCACTTTATTTACAAAATATTAATCTCCAACAAGCGTTCAGGAGATCACCACAGCGCATGCGTGTTGTGTTGATGCGAGAGCAGGCGTTGTTGCATGAATGTGCGTCGGAGATTATTATTTCGTAATTAAAGTGGTAATTTATGGGTTTTTTTTGTGCAAACAAAGCACTTGTGTCGCTTCATAAAATTGAAGTTAAACCACTGGAGTCACATGGATTACTTTGATGAATTGGCCCTATCATACACCTGGCACAATGCGACGCCAGGCAAAACGCAAGTGTTTTTTGCTAGTTTCAGCCTGGCTCAGTTATTATTTCCATGTCTAGTGCCACGGTGTTTAAACAGCAAATGCATTTGCACCCATTTATGTGTCCATGGGCGTGCTGGTCAGAAAACAAGGTATGTTCAGGTGCATTGTTGGCGTGTTGCTATTTTAATGCAACTGAAAACAACTGCTCCATTGACCAACTGAAACCTGGTCTAAAGTCGCAGAATTTGTTTTTTTTGTTTTTTAAAGTGTGCTTTAGTAATATGCACCTGTATGCACTCTGCTTATTACACACACAGGGACACACCGCAATTGCAATTGGATTATTACATGTTACACCCAAAACACACCCATGACTCATTAAGAGACTAATAAGTACAACCCTTTTAGACCATTTTTTCAATTACATTCATTATATTGCAGATAGATTCACGCTTAGTAGTCTAGTGGTAAAAACTGTTAATAGAATCAAAGGTCCAGCCAGGTCTCTAATTATCAGTGGTTTGAATCTGCCATCATATCGTTTTTTTTCTTCATAAAGTTCAAAGAAGTTAATTAATATTTGTATATCAAGAGCAGGGACATGTCTGTGTGCATTTTGTTAGTGATTTCCCTGGAAAGAAGAGTCAAGCAATAGATTGATGCGTATGTCAGAAGACTAACTTAAATGAGCCACAACGCATGATTTAAAAAACAACACGTTTCAGCGCTAGCTCGCTTCTTATTTAACTCAAATCAACGTCAGCTTGATGTTTTATTTGCATTATATCCGTGCAGCAATATGACAATTTCGACCCAAAAGCACATTCTTTTCACAAGTGTTGTCACGAGTCATGCTCTCGCTGATATCTGATGCAAGGAAAGTTTGAGTTGGAGCGCGTGCATGTATCTGATCGAGAGCAGAGCCATTTGTGCTCGCGTGCATCACTTGGATGTGCTCTCCACGTTTGCCATTAAAATATCGGCATAGAAACGGCCTTAAATAAACTATTAAAAGGGTGAAGATCTTGTCTGAAAGCTACAATTGATTTTCTATTGGTTAAAATCAATGGAGAATATCTCGTATTTTTCTGTGGGTGCTCCAGCCCCCGAGCACGGGATCGGCGCCTATGATGTGACCATGTGCTTAGATCATTAAAATAGGGCCCGATGTCTTTAATAACTTTTTTGGGTGAACTAACACTTTAAAGAGAACCTATTATGCTTTTTTACATTTTCTTTAGTGTGTAATGTTGCTGTCAGAGCATGAAAAAGGTCAAACAAAGCACAAAGTTCTTCTCTATATCAGTGTCACCGTTTCTGAACTCCCTAAAACACCTCCATTGTAGTCTTAAGTTTTCTTCCAGGAATGTACACATCAAAATATTCCTTATTTCAATAAGACATACGTAAAATAAAGAGGGTGATGCCAGGTTGAGTTGCATTAAGCATGTTGTTGCCATGTCCAAAAACACCCCAGAACTAATGGGTTTATGGGTGTGAAATTCGCACACACTCGAAGCCAATCACAACACACTGATCCATCCGACCAATCAGAACATGCGGAAAGAGGGGCTTAATAGAGACCGGAACTAAACAGAGCTGCGTTTCCCAAATGCATCGTAAAGCCTAAGCAGATCGTAGAACAACTGCCACCAATGCAGTTAAGAGCGTTACTGACAGACTGGGAAGAGAGGTGCTGCAACAATGCAAAATATGTGAAAAATAAGATGTTTTAAGGCATTCAAGCATGAAAACCTGTTCTAGTAGACCCCAAAAACATAATATGGGGCATAATAGGCCCCTATTTAAGTTGAAGATGTTGTACCGTTGGGGCAGGTCTGCTGATGCATTCAGATGGCAGGCAGTTAGTGGAGATTCCAGGAGATGTATCAGAACAGCCAGCAGAACTCTGACTCCTCTGGAAGTTCTTTCGGGATGAGTTCAGCCTGCAGAGGGAAGACTGTCGGACGTTCCCCTGACACTGTGCGGAGAGGCTGCAAGGCAGGTTGAGGAAGTTTGATGATCCACAACTGTGCAAGTCTTTCAGCCCTGGTCCTTGTCTTGTCAAAGCCGATCGTTTGGGCTGTGCTTCGCCCTCACCGAGAGCGGCCCCATCTTCTTCCGCAAAGTCTTCATCTTCAGAGTCAGAAATGGTGAATTTGACCCGGCCGTTCATTGCGCGGTAATGGGCCGCGTTTAAGCTGCGGCTGCGGGGACGTGGGTTGGGTTCCCAGAAGTCACTGCTCCAGCGGCTGGCTAACCTGCTCTCCTGAGGACTGCTGAACATCATCCAGTACGGAGGACATGTCGCCGTCAGCTCACAGGAAGAGCGGGGATTGAGGGTTGGATAACCGCCCTGGAGACCTGTGAGAACCCAGTTCTCCAGGCTGAACACATACTGAAAGATCAAAACGACAAAAACAAAGAGACATCTTTAGATTTGAGTTTCACACTAACATTTATGTCATCCAATGACGTCTAAAGCAATGTTTACATGCCAAATCTAGATCAAAATGGAGCCAACTGGGAACATGTCAACCCTGTTCTGACGTTTTTTTTGGGGTTTTTTTTATAAATGTTTATGACATTATCATTCTAGACATCATAAACACACTTTTGAAAGAAAAACATTCTTTTAGTTGCTTCGTATGGGCCTTTGCTTACTCTATTGGCCCGTTGCATGAACTGCTTAGACAAGTCTTACAAGTTAGTCATCTAATTTTTAGTCCGTTTTTTTTGTTTGTTTCTTGGGTACATTTAAGGTAAGGCAAATTTAAGACCTTTTAAAGACATTTTTAAGACCAATTTAAGAACATTTCAGGAATAAACTGAAGGGAGCATAACACGTCAATACGTTCTAGATGTCAATGTCTAGGAAGCACACAATGAATAATATTAGCAACACATCAAAGTGTAATTTCCAACATCTCCATTAATGTACTGTTAATTCATTTTATATATATAAAAAAATAGCTTATAGTTTTAAATAGCTTTGCACCCAAAGTTGAGTTTTATGATTAAAACAAGAAGAAATATCTGCCAATGGGTTCAGAAAAATCAACTTAATTCAAATGAAAAAGAAATTTTCATATCGACTGACAGATATTTTTTCTTGTTTTAAGCATAAACTCACAAAATTTTGTTAAATTTCTCAGATAACAAGATTTAATTTCTTCATTTTGCATCTTAAGTAAATGTATCTTGATTTAAGGATGCTTACATATTTGTACTGGAAAACAAAAATCCTGAGGAAGATTGTATGCAATTTAATTTAGGGCCCTATAAATCCGTTTTATTTTTTTTGTTTTGTATTATAGTTTATTGTTTTAATTTTTCTGTATTCCTTTTAAAATGTTTTAATTAAATTTAAATAATCAAAATTAATTAATAAAAACAACTTAATTTATTAATTTGTTTACAAAAATAGGGCCCTATGAAATATTTTGTTTCTATCAGAAATTCTGTGTTGTGTATTTTGATTTTTATGGTAATCAAATGAAGGCATAAAACTAATTTAATTTATCTTTTAATCCAATGATAATTAAATAAACTTAAAAGGTGCTATAGAGGATGTTTTGTTTTATACATTTTTTGTTTTATACATTTTTGCAATATTACTTGAAAGTGTCTTTATTAACTGATAAAAGACTATTTATTAGGTGCACTGAAAGGAATAATATTAATATACATCATCTGTGCACGAGGTAGGGCCTTAAAAACATCAGCCAATCGTTTGTGTGATCATCTGGCTTGTCAATCACTGCCATGATTGGCCAAAAGGGCCAATCCGCGCACGTCTCTCACAAGGAACGTAATGGCAGTGATTGACAAGCCAGAGAGTTTTTAAGGCCCTACCTCGTGCAGATGATGTATATTGATATTATTCCTTTCAGTGCACCTAATAAATAGTCTTTTATCAGTTAGTAAAGACACTTTCAAGTAATATTGCAAAAATGTATAAAACAAAACATCCTTTTTAGCACCTTTAAGTCTTCTTTAAAACCCGCAGAAACCCTGTCAAAACGTAGATTGATTTAATTTCAACCTGAAAAGTAAGACTGATTACCCCTTGGTTAACTGCTAGTTGGTCAGTTGGGTCTCTGTATGCTATGCTAGTATATAAGTTAACTGATACAGACATTAAAGGTGCAATATGTAAGATTTCTGTCCGTTAGAGGTCGCTAGAGGCCTATTAAAAAAAAAAGGCGTAGCTTGATGACACCAAGTTTGAGTATAGAATCTTGGGACATGTGGTCTCCACCTCAACGGACAGTGGGAATAATCGGGATAGGACTCTGGAAGAAATCATGTTCATGGATGTGATTATTAACGTTACTGTAGTGTGAAGCAGAGCAGGAGCGAGTGTTGTGGAGCTGAACGAGGAGCTGGAGCGATTGATCAACACAGGCCTCACAAGCAGCGGGACTTTTATTATGCCACAGTCACCGGCGCCGCTTGTGCTTTTCCGGACATGAGTATGAGGTAACGCACCTCTGTTTATCATATTAGATACATTTGAGAGTGATGAAAATTATGTTATAACGTTACTCTGTGCGTTCGCTCGGCGGCTGCTGTGAGACTCTGTTACAGACTGCAGTAAGATAGATCCATTTTACAATATCAGATTAAATGCTGGACGGCTTGTGTTGATAAATGGCATGTAATTCATTTTAAAAAATATTGTATGATGGAGAAAATGCTGTATTACTGTTACTAAAAATAAAGCTGCATCTGATTATGCTATGTTAGCTACTTCACAAAACAGTGTTTTTCTCTGAGGCATGGTAAAGCATGAGACTCGCAAAAAATCAAGAAAATTAGATTTAAACAATAAGACTAAACGCGTTGAGCTATAGAACAATATTTAGTTTTCTGTCTATAAATATATCAAAACAGTTGTTCCCTTGTCTATTAAAACGTGTAATATATTAAAGCGTCTTTGGTGTTTTCATGGTTTCTATAACATAAAACCGAGGGTAACGCTGGTATGACGTGATTGACTGCGACTCCTCACACGTCCCGGAGCCTTGGTTAAAATTGCAATTTTCTCACGATTTACAAATAGTAGGAAAAATTTGGGATATTGTAAGTACTCAAGTGAACAAAATATATAACACTGTCCTAGTGGTTTTTGGATATTTTACTGCAAAAATCTTACATATTGCACCTTTAATGGTCATCATAGTGTAGTTCAAACAACATTTATCACAACATGATTTTGTAGGAATTGTAATCAGATGCTAAAGAGAGTAATTTGAGCCAATGGGATCACTTGTGTCCAATTTCGATGAGGACCTGATTTGTCATCATCACAAAACATGTCAAACATGCTTTTGCGTGATTCTGCATCCAGACCACTAGGTGTCAGTATAAAGTCAAAAACCACTAACATCAACAAAAAAAAAAATAAATGCATACACGTTTTAGTTCAACATAAGAAATAATTCTGCATAAAAACAGGACAGATTAGCCCCATGATTTACTACAGTATGATCTAAATGTATTGCTATGGGAATATTAGCAACATTTGCCATTATTAGCATTATGGATAATACAGCACCATAAAACAGATGTGCAACAGAGAAGTATACACACCAGCCAAATATTACACAACAATTTGCATCACATTCAAATCCTTAATGCAAAATAAAGCGTGCAGAGCTCCAAGGCAGGTACACAATGTTGTTCTTGGACAGTACGTGGGACAAATGACTAAGAATTTACACAAACTCAAGTTCAGCACATAGCCATAAAAGGTTCACATTAGCTTATTTCTGATTAGATTGTGATAACATTTGACAGCAATATGTTTGTTTTTTTGCAAATACCTTGACCAGTAACACACAAACCCTTAGGAATTTTCAGCATTTTATCCCAACGGATCTACAGTACAACTATATTACATAGATTGCAGACAGCCAAGAACTTTTTTCACCCTTCGTTTTAGTTTTTGTAGTCAGAGATAGAATTATACTGTATTTTATTTTGATACGGTCCACACCTCCAGGATGAATTATATGTCAGTGTAATTAGAGAGTAATCACAGATGTGAATGGGTTACACCAAGTGTCTTTGTATTTTCCCATGACCTTGTTAGTGTCAGCCTGCACTCAGTGATAATCACATCAAAGCCGACGGCTGCTGCAATCACTGGATGCTATTGGCAAATTACATTGCGGCTAATGCAGTTTATGGAAGTCGCAGATGCTTCCTCATCTCCATCTGTTCTGAACATCTTTAATGCCGTACAGGCTTCAAAAAGTACACTACCTTAAACATTTTGGGGTCAATTTGATTTTTTTTAAAGAAATTAATACTTTTATTCAGCAAGGATGCATAATATTGATCAAAGGTGACAGTAAAGACTGTTACAAAGGATTATTATTTCAATTAAATGTTCTTTTGACATTTCTGTTTTGGTTTCCACAAAAATATTAAACAGTACAACTGCAAATAATACTAAGAAATGTTTCTTGAGCAGCAAATCAGCATATTAGAATGATTTCTGAAGGATCATGTGACACTGAAGACTGGAGTAATGATGCTGAAAATTCAGCTTTGATCACAAGAATAAATTAAATTTTAAAATCAAATATAAATTAAATAGTTATTTTTAAAATAAATGCAGCTTTGGTGAGCACAAACATTTAAAAAAAAAAAAAATAATAATCATAGCCTACCAACCATGCATGAAGTGTAAAAACGAGAAGGACATAACCTTTCAAAAAAATGGAAAACATGTAAATATCGCGGTTGCTGTGGTTTTTGCAGTCCTCTGCGGTTTGCTCGTCAATAGCGCGGTATTACGATATTCCGGTTATCGCGACAGCCCTAATCTGAATATCTCAATCATTTCTACAAGATGGCAATGCGAGGAAATGAACAGACAATGAAGGCTCCAGATGCAGTTTTTCTCAGGAGAAAAGTAGTTATCTAAGGTTTCTCGTCTTGAGATTCACAAAATCACAATCACAAAATTCACACAATCAAAATTCAAAGATTTAATAATTTGAGACCCTGGACCACAAAACCAGTCATTACAGGGTCATTTTTTTGAAATTGAGATTTATACATCATCTGAAAGCTGAATAAATAAGCTTTTCATTGATGTTAGGATATGACAATATTTGGCCGAGATATTATAAAATCTGGAATCTAAGAGTGCAAAAAAATGTAAATATTGAGAAAATCACCTTTAAAGTTGTCCAAATGAAGCCCTAAGCAATGCATATCCACTCACAAAAATACATTATTGACACATTTATGGTAGTAAATGTATCTTCGTGGAACATGATCTTTACTTAATATCCTTATGATTTTTGGCATAAATGAAAAATCGATCATTTTGACCCATAAAATGTATTGTTGGCTATTGCTAATATACCCGTGCAACTTATTTTGTGGTCCAGGATCACAGAACATTTCACACCCAATCCTCCTTAAGAGCAAACGATCTGAGCTGCTACTGTATGTCAGCAATTTGTATTTGTTTATTCCTCCCAAGGAGAAAACTGCAGTTGATATAGTCTTCCAAAAGAAAAATAAAATGTATTTGGATGCTTTCAGGCTGTCAAACATTAGTGGAACATTAATAGTTAATGTGAGGTACTGAGGTTTTCAAATCACCTTGGGACCAACTAGCTAAAAGTAATCCCAAAAATGGCTTGGGAAAAGAATAACTGCAATTGTTTGAAGATGCTAAAAGTGTGTGTGTTTTGAAGCCACCTGATAAGATCAGTTCAGAAACATGCAGTTTAGAGACGGGAAGTATCAGACCTCAGTTTCCTGCAGTATCTTCAGGTAGTCGGGCAGAGTGATTTCTGGAGCCGTGAGGAGCTCCACCTCTTCCTTTGCATCCTCAAGGACGCCGAGAGGGATCTTGAAGGGCACCTCATCCAGACTGGACATTTCCCTCTATCTGAAAACAGAAACGGCATGCAAATGGGATCAGTTCCTGGTTTCTGTTGAACACCTTGACGGTATGTCCGAGGGTTTTTGAGAGAAGGCTCTTATGTTCACCATGACTGCATTTAGGAATTCAATAAAAAAAAAAAACTGTATTATTGTGAAATATTATTAGCCTACAAAAAAAAAAAAACGTATTTCTAAGCTTATGTTAATATATTTTAAAATGTAATTTATTCCTGTTATGCAAAGCTGAATTTTCAGCATCATTACTCCACTTTAGTGTCACATGATCCTTCAGAAATCATTCTGATATGATGATTTACTGCTCAAGAAAGATGAGCATTTCTTATTATTATCAATGTTAAAACAGTTGTGCTGCTTCATATGCAGTTGTGTCTGATATTCACACACACGTGAAGCTCACAGTGTTTTCTGCATCTGTTGTCTCAATATATGAGGATGTAAAAACATCAACTTGACCTGCAGAGCTGCTCTGAGAGTCACCGTTTCATTTGAGAAAAACTACTGTCAAATACACACTGAAACTGAAAGATCTTCATGACAAACGGTCAAAATAAAAGTCTGGTTTAATTTCAAGAAATTATGACAGAAATATATCACTACTGTATACTAAACTACTTCTCAAAATAATAATATTTCTAAGGAATATCATACAACCAAGATATTTTTTCAGCCATGTTTTAAATGTATAGGCTACAGTTCTGTTGCAGCATCTTAATCGACAAAAAAACTTAATGTTGTGTTGTAAATTACACTTTACAAATCTCATAAACTTATATTTTATTCACAATAGAATATAGATAACATATCAAATGTTGAAAGTGAGACATTTTGAAATGTCATGCCAAATATTGGCTCATTTTGGATTTCATGAGAGCTACACATTCCAAAAAAGTTGGGACAGGTAGCAATAAGAGGCCGGAAAAGTTAAATGTACATATAAGGAACAGCTGGAGGACCAATTTGCAACTTATTAGGTCAATTGGCAACATGATTGAGTATAAAAAGAGCCTCTCAGAGTGGCAGTGTCTCTCAGAAGTCAAGATGGGCAGAGGATCACCAATTCCCCCAATGCTATGGCAAAAAAAAAGTGGAGCAATATCAGAAAGGAGTTTCTCAGAGAAAAATGGCAAAGAGTTTGAAGTTATCATCATCATCTACAGTGCATAATATCATCCAAAGATTCAGAGAATCTGGAACAATCTCTGTGCGTAAGGGTCAAGGCCCAAAACCATACTGGATGCCCGTGATCTTCGGGCCCTTAGACGGCACTGCATCACATACAGGAATGCTACTGTAATGGAAATCACTACATGGGCTCAGGAATACTTCCAGAAAACATTGTTGGTGAACACAATCCTCCGTGCCATTCGCCGTTGCCGGCTAAATCTCTATAGGTCAAAAAAGAAGCCATATCTAAACATGATCCAGAAGCGCAGGCGTTTCTCTGGGCCAAGGCTCATTTAAAATGGACTGTGGCAAAGTGGAAAACTGTTCTGTGGTCAGACGAATCAAAGTTTGAAGTTCTTTTCGGAAAACTGGGACACCATGTCATCTGGACTAAAGAGGACAAGGACAACCCAAGTTGTTATCAGCACTCAGTTCAGAAGCCTGCATCTCTGATGGTATGGGGTTGCATGAGTGTGTGTGGCATGGGCAGCTTACACATCTGGAAAGGCACCATCAATGCTGAAAGGTATATCCAAGTTCTAGAACAACATATGCTCCCATCCAGACGTCGTCTCTTTCAGGGAAGACCTTGCATTTTCCAACATGACAATGCCAGACCACATACTGCATCAATTACAACATCATGGCTGCGTAGAAGAAGGATCTGGGTACTGAAATGGCCAGCCTGCAGTCCAGATCTTTCACCCATAGAAAACATTTGGTGCATCATAAAGAGGAAGATGCGACAAAGAAGACCTAAGACAGTTGAGCAACTAGAAGCCGGTATTAGACAAGAATGGGACAACATTCCTATTCCTAAACTTGAGCAACTTGTCTCCTCAGTCCCCAGACGTTTGCAGACTGTTATAAAAAGAAGAGGGGATGCCACACAGTGGTAAACATGGCCTTGTCCCAACTTTTTTGAGATGTGTTGATGCCATGAAATTTAAAATCAACTTATTTTTCCCTTAAAATGATAAATTTTCTCAGTTTAAACATTTGACATGTCATCTATGTTGTATTCTGAATAAAATATTGAAATTTGAAACTTCCACATCATTGAATTCTGTTTTTATTCAAAATTTGTCACAACTTTTTTGGAATCGTGTTTGTATATATTGTGATAATATTTTTGCCCATATTACCCAGCCCTAGTTTGGGATATGATATATTGATATATATATATATATAATTAATACTTTTATGCAGCAAGAATGCATTAAATTGATCAAAAGGAATTTATAATTTCACAAAGTATTTCTTTTTAAATTTTTTATTCATCAAAGAATCCTGAAAGAAATGTTACACGGTTTCCACAAATATATTAAAAATGTTTTCAACATTAATAATAACTATTAATAGTTACTATTAATAATTATTAATAGTTGAGGACCAATAATAACTAAGCACCAAATCAGTATATGATTTCTGAAGGATCATGTGACTCTGAAGACTGCAGTAATGATGCTGAAAATTCAGCTTTGATCACAGGAATAAATTACAGTTTATATATTCACATAAAAATCTGTTATTTAAAATTGTAATATTATTACTGTATTTTTGATCAAATAAATGATAATTATTGCAACAATGCATCACAAAAACAGTTGCATGTTTGCCCTCTGCTCCTGCTTCTGCATTTGACTGAAACCTCTCTATATTTGTTTACCTGTTATTTAATAGTAAGGAGACTAGAGGATTAGGGATTAAAGATTACTAAGACTTGACCACCTGACCATCTCAACGTCACCGCCATGTGCCACGACACATGCTCCATCATATGTTTACCTGTCAGAGGGAACAGTGCCTTTTTCTCAAGACTAGTCGTGGTTTGTCTGAGAGTGGTTATCTTCAGAAAGCCTGGCTCAATGTTATTAAAAAAGTCCTCGTTTCCTATAGCAGCCTGAAGAGTCCTGCTGAAGCTCTTCACTATGACAGCTGCTCAGATCTGATCCTAATATGCTGCTCCGCACCTTCTGCACCAGATGGTTTTAGGTTTTCAAACTGAGCCGAGTCTTAACAGCCAGATGCTTGATAAGCTCTTAAGTTGTTTTCCTTCTTGTGTAGGAAAGAAGAATGAAAAGTTCAATAAGTTGTGGTATTCTGCCTAAACCACAGACAGAAGATACTGAGCGTGAGCGAGTAATGTGAGGTCTTTTGAACGTTAAAGATCAAAGATCTGGTCTAGTATTATGTGCTGTACTAATACAGTCAAGAGCGCACTGAAATAAACACTTATGAAGACTTCAGATGCAAAAGCCTCTAAGTGCCGTCTGAAATTTTCTTCTAAAATAAGCATTTTTATCAAGCTTTCAAGGTTCAGTGATTCCAATTTAATGGCAAATATGTCCTTTTCATTGCCATTAAAGTGAAATAACTCAACATAAACAAACAAGCTTGATAAAAATGCTTATTTTAGAAGAAAATTTCAGAGACACTTAGTGGCTTTTGCATTTGAAATCTTCATATTAATTATGTGTCACCTCTGGCTCACTTAGTTGAGGGAAACTTAATATTCAACAATATTATTGATTTGACTGCATTGACACTATTGGACGAGAACTGAAAACGAGCTAGATGACGCCATTACGGTTTTATAGATGAACTGATTTAATAATTGATGATCTTTACAACAGAACTGACTTCAGCTGAAAAATGACAGAAAATGAATCGTTTGTATCATTGAATCATTTTCCTGTTATCACCGTGAAGCTGCTTTGAAACCATTTGTATTGTATAAAGCGCTAAAGAAATAAAGGACTTATAAACTACAAAGATATACAAAACAGAAAATTAAATAGATGAATGTAAAATATATTTTAAAAAATATTAGAAATTTGCACAATTTTAAAAAAAAATTAAAATACACACTTATACTGAAATACTGTAGAAAAAAATGTTATAATAGTATAAAAATGTTCGTTTTATATTATATTTGAAATGTTATTACATTTAAATACTATAAACATTTATAAATACATGAAATAATTACATTTTATATTAATTTTATAAATTGAAGTATGCTTTACATGAAAATGTGATTTCTGTCTTTCAAAATTTCATGTTTAATTCAATGTTTTACTTGCAGTTTCTTTGTAATAATTTGTGAAATATGCAAGCAATGTCCCACAGCAAATCTTTTAAGTTTACACTAAAGTCAAACAGCCTTCAATGAAACTGATAAACAATGACATTCATGAAAATAATGCATTTAACATCATTAAAACATACAAATTCATTTATTTAAAAAAGTACTTTTTAAACAAACACCCACATTAACTTTTAAAATACATTAGCCATTTCACTTAACTTTAACGCAGAGTTTCCTCACCTGTCTCGGGAGTGTGTGTTTGTCTCGGCGGTGTGATGTGGACAGTGATATGGTCACTCTGTACAGACGTGTGTCCACTGCCTCTGCTCCACTAATCCACTGACACACACACTGACACTGGCTGATGACGGAGCCGCTCACACCTACAGGAAGTCAACCTGAAGCATCCACATTTAGAAAACCCATCATTGGAACACTTTATTTTACTCTTGACAAGTACAGAAGTGTTTTGTCATGTAAAATATATTACACACAGATAATGTATCTGAACATATCTAGACGTGTTTTCATCTGTAAACACCACAATCAGCACGCCTGTCTTAAGCAGATCACAGGAAATCACTGTGATGTAATCAGTACTTTTTCACCCAAGTCAACATGTGACATGTTTTGAAGGACGACTGATGCAGACTGATCACACCGTCCTATTCTCTTTACCGTAGTGGGAAAAAAAACTATGTGTGTGTGTGTGTGTATATATATATATATATAAATGCACACACACACATTATGTAAACAATCTTTTGTTAGATGTGATTAATTGCCATTAATTGATTTTACAACCTTAATACACACACACATATATATATTAGGGTTGTCAAACGATTAATCACGATTAATCTCATACAAAATAAAAGTTTGAGTTTGAGTTTGCCTAATATATGTGTGAGTACTGTGTGTAATTATTATGAATATATAAATACACACAAATGAATGTATATATTTCAGAGAAATATGTTATTTATGTAAAAAATATTTTTATTTATATATTATATAAAAATATAAATACATATACTTGTAAATATTTCTCAAATATATACATGAATGTGTTTGTATTTATATATACATAATTACACACAGTACACCCACATATATTAGGCAAACTCAAACTTTTATTTTGTATGCGATATATATATATATATATAGGGTTGTCAAATCAATTATTGGAGATTAATCGTATCTAACAAAAGTTTGTTTACATGATATATGTACGTGTGTGTGTGTGTATATATATATATATATATATATATATATATATATATATATATATATATATATATATATATATATACATATATACACACACACACACACACACATATATATAATTTACACACACACATGTATGTGTGTCTGTGTGTGATTAATCGATTTGACAGCCCTAATAAATAAATATATGTCCATATGTATGTATGTATATATATATATATTATATATATATATATATTTATTTCAGTCATTTTATAGTTTTCCAGTAAAAATACAGTTTTGTGGCAATGAGGACCTAATGAAAATTACCACTGAAAATAATGAGAACTACACAAAAAAGAAGAAAAAATTTGAAAAATTACAGAAAAACATCCAAACACATTACTGTAATGAGAATCTGGGGAAAATGCATGTAACAGTCATGAATAAAAAAAATGTAAAAAATCTAAATGGTCCTCAAAAAAAGCTTCATTTTCTTTGTGCAAAGTAAAATTTCTTTGATTTAATAATGAAATGTTTCCGTCAAATTTACCAAAATTAGTATCATTTAATCTGGCCACACATTTTCCCAACCAAATGTATTTTGTTTTGACGAATGAACAGTCTGTCGAGTCAAAAGTGTCATTTCTCCAGGGCCGTGGCCCAGATGTCGTCGGCTGGTGGGTCGGGCAGAACCCAGCCTTGAGGAACCGAAGTACCGTCAGGGTGTTCGACAGAAACCAGGAACTGATCCCACTCTCTCCTGTCAGGGGAAATGCGACATGAACACATTCTTTGAGCTTTGTCACATTTACTCACAGAGTTATTTTTAGAGGTTACTTGTGGTTTGAAAACAGACCTTATCTGAATAAGTGCAGGAAGGGAGCGCTCAGCCTGTGTGTAGTAATCATGGAACGGTTGAAGAGGGTGATCAGGTGGTAATTCAGCTGAAGAAAAAGAAAAGAGCAGAGTTTACATACATGTAACATCTAGCTCTTCCTGATTGAGCTGTGGTGTTTATGAAACAGCATTTACTTACTCTAAAAATAGGGGAACAAGTGCCATATAAATACCACTGAAGAAAAAGATCTACAGTAGTACTATTTCAAGATGTGCTGCACTATATATATAACTGTAAATACAGTGAAGCTCGCCTTGAAATAGTACAGGGACTGAAAAATGGTTATACTGCCAACTTGTGGTGTCTTCAGGAAAAACAACCCTCATGCATTAATGATCAGGAAAATGCTTTGGACATGGATAGGCTTGTCCTATAGCAGATACATATACACTAGCAGCCAAACGTTTGGAATCATTACGATTTGTTATTGTTTTCTCTTCTGCCCACCATAGCTGAATCTATTTTAGCAAAAAATATAAAAGCTGTAATATTGTGAAATATTATTACAACTTGAAATAACTATTTTCTATTTTAGTATATTTTACAAATGTAATTTATTACAGTGATCAAAGCTGAATTTTCAGCATCATTACTCCAGTCTTCAGTGTCACATGATGCTTCAGAAATCATTCTAATATGATAATTTGATACTCAAGAAGCATTTACAATTATTATTTATGTTGAAAACCTTTTTTGCTGGTTAATATTTTTATGGAAACTGATACACTGCCATTTAAATGTTCATTTTATTCAGCAAGGATGCATTAACTTCTAAATCTAATTATAAAATTATTTTTTAATTATTTTTCTACTCAATCATTTTTGAAATATAATCATTTACACAGTTACTGTCATAACTTGTTTTAATGACAGATTTATTTAAACATATATTAAATAAGACATTACTAACAGGTAAAGTAAATATAATGAATATATGAGCTAATATAGTGCATATATTTAGTGAACTAACATGCTGTGGACACTAAAAGACTTGCCTGAGGTAAATGTAATGCTACATGAGATATTATTATATCAAGCTGTTTTATTGATGACTTTCTGCAATTCAAACACTGGTTGATAGATTATATGTAAATATATCTATTTATCGATCTTCTGTTTTTCTTCTTCTGCTCTTTTTCCTGTTGTGGCGATTAACAAACAGCATTGCATTACCATGCGCGCCCCCTTCTGGATTGGAGTGTGGATCACCTGTGACTGACTGTATTCATCTTCTGACTGTATGCACCGGGACAGTCAGACGAATATATGTACCATTACACCCCTATTATATATATTTTATATCTGACACAATTCTCAATATAATATTGAATTTCACTATGACATCCACGGTTCAATACGCACTTGTGAATTGAGTTTCAGTTTTACGTTTAAATAATTTATGTGCATTTTATTTCTCTCCGAATTTACTGTTTGTGTGTGCCTGTAGGTCTACGATTTTTAAGATTTTGTCAGTGTTAATTTTAAAATAAAAAATTATTTTATATTATACAATACACTTGTATTTTCTTTGCTTTTAAGTAAAATAAAGGAGTATTGTAATAAATCGTTTTTCTTCTTAACCTCTTAATGTTCCTAGTGCCTAAGCATAGAATAACAAAAAAACTCTCTTATGTGTCAAGCCATCAGAACCGAACCGAAAACCGTGGTTAAAAAAAAACGAGGTATGTATTGAACCGTGTGTTAAAGGTACAATATGTAAAATTTTTGCAGTAAAATATCCAAAAACCACTAGGCTAGTGTTATATATTTTGTTCAGCTGATTACTAACAATATCTCTAATGTTTTCAACTACTTGTAAATCATGAGAAAATTCCCATTCTAAACAGTGACACGGGGCAGTGCAGTCGCCTGTCAATGACGTCAGTTACCTTTGTTACCGCCTTTACTGACGTAGAAACCACATGACAACAGTGCCGTGGACAAATGCGGAAGTAGTGTCTAGCGTCCAGTAAACCACTAGCTTGCTTCAAGCAGTTCCTTATTTACTTCTTGCACGTTTTATGGTGGATTGTGTTAATTATTTATGGAACATAATTACTGTTTACCATCTGACGCTGGTTCTGTCGACAAGGACAGCTCCTGTAAGCTCATGACTGGAAAAGCGGAAGCGGCGCCGGCGACTGTGTCATAATAAAAGTCCCGCTGCTCGTGAGGCGTGTGTTGATCAATCGCTCCAGCTCCTCGTTCATCTCCCGCAACACTCGGTCCTGCTCTGCTTCATACTACAGTAACGTTAATAATCGCATCCACGAACATGAGTTCTTCCAGACTCAAATCCATATTCATTTGCACCGACCGTTGAAATGGAGACCACATGTCCCAAGTTTCCTCTCTAAAACTTGGCGTCATCAAACTACGCCTTTGTTTTGAATAGGCTTCTAGCGACCTCTAGCGGAAAAAAATATCACAAATTGTACCTTTAAATGTATTATTGCGTTCCTACTATCTATCTATCTATCTATCTATCTATCTATCTATCTATCTATCTATCTATCTATCTATCTATCTATCTATCTATCTATCTATCTGTCTGTCTGTCTGTCTGTCTGTCTGTCTGTCTATCTGTCTGTCTGTCTGTCTGTCTGTCTGTCTGTCTGTCTGTCTGTCTGTCTGTCTGTCTGTCTGTCTGGCTGTAAACAAACCCAGAATTACCTCCGAACAGCATTGCGTCCACCTCTCGCTTCTTCTGCAAGAGCTTCTCTTTTTCTTTCTTCAGTCGTTTCTCGCGGTCTCGTTTGCGTTCCTCCTCCTGCTCTCCCTCCAGCATGACTCTCAGAGCTTTCTCCTCTGTCGCGTACACGGCCGTGCGTTTACGGATCAGACTCCGCAACCGCTCCAAGTGACCCTCAAATATGTCATCACTCTCTTTTCCCGGAAACATGCCTGTTAAAATGAGAAAAATGAAAGGAAATTAAGCACTAAAGATGCAGTAATTAGTTTAATATGTAGAAACAACTACAAATTCTCGACTGATTTCTCTGAAACAATAGTGTCAATCTCAATTTCTCAGGGATAAATTTTACATCATTTAAAACATGCAAACTAAATCTTTCACCTTTCCTGGCCGCAGCCTCTTTCCGGAGTTTTCTGAGTTTTTCCAGAGATTTGAGGATGTCCAGCATTCTCTTGGCGTCTGCTTGTTTCTTACGGACCTCTGAGAGGACGGCGTCTGCGGCCAGTTTCAACTCTTTCTCCTGTTCAACAACAAAACAGATCAGGCATTACTGGATGTATAAACTCATACTCACAAACGTTCATAGCAGAGGAAATCCACATCATACTATACTAATATCTGTAACTATATTAGTCAAAATATTAGAGAAGTCAAACGGTTCTTTTACAGAAACTTTTGTTAAAGTGATATTAATAAAGACAAGCAAGATGGAAAGCAATATTAAGGGCACAGGAAAAAAATATAAACTGATTATAAATCAATATTCCTATACAGATAATGATTGTATCAATGATGTGACGGTCATTTTTTTGTCCTTAATAAAAACAAAGATATGACATCCAAAGTATGTAAGGTAGAACAACTAGATCTCTTTTATTGAATCCAAAAGGTTTTAATTATATTTTGCTACATATAAATGTATTTTAAAGATTTTGAAGTGTCAAAAGATCATTTGGTTTAACCATCCAAAGACCAATACAGCCATTTCATTTGTGATTAAAATATCTTAAAATGTAATAAATGTATATATTTTTATTCTGGCATGATTTTATAACATCATATATCAACATAGTGCAAAATGGCATTAAAATTATGTGTAGAAGTCGTTGCTTTGTTATGAGAAAGAATGAATTTCATTGATGTCATTCGGAGTAACCAATATAAAGGGACCAAGTCATGCAGTCAATATCATGTGACAGGATGTGACATCATTCAGACACCTGCAAAGGCCCACATTGATGTGAAGCAAAGTGACTAATTCTCTCTTAAATATTTGAAAAATTCATGTTTTCACTTGATCCCGAAACATCAGGTCATACGGTACAACCGCTATAAACATGGAAAATGTTGTAATATTTTAAAAACTTGTACTAAATATAAAATTGACCTTTTGATATCAGCCTGTTAGCATTATTTAAAAATATCATAATTCAGTATAACCAAAAGTGTCATTCGGTGAAACCGAAATTTTGGTTAAACCAAATTACTTTTTTGGTGACAAATTTTGTCCATCTTGTAAAAAATGACAAAAGCAGTGTTAATTGATTAAAAAAACACATAATCTCAATTTTAAAACTTAATAAAACTTCAAAATTAATTATATCTCCATTATGTTTTTTTTTTTTTTACTTTTAAAAACCTTATTCGTCAATGACCTGATTGCAGAAAGGTAAAAATAAAGAAATACCCATAATATTCTTAATAAATTGCCATTTTTCATGTAAAGGAACATGACACAAAAATGGCAAAATCTGTTCATACCAAAGTAGGTAAATTTAATTATTTAAAATGCACAGTATATTTTATACACGTTCTCTTAACTGAGACATTTTGATAAAAGAAAACTACTTAATTATATTATTTATATAATACAGCATCATTTTATCAAATAATTAATATTAAATAATATCTAGTTTTTCAATAAATCATAATATAATTTTAATATATAATAATACATTTAAATATATAGCATAATTAATAATAAACCTAATAATATAGTATAATTCTGATTAATATTAATAATTATTATAATTCATGGGACACAATAAAAAATATATGCATAACGGATAACCAAACTCATATATAATCTGCCAGTTTTCCTCACTCTGTTCTTCTCCTCCACTTCTTGAAGCCGTTTCATCTGCCATTTATCAACCAGCGCCTCTCGTTCAGCACGTCTAGCCTCCTCTTCCAGCTTTTCCTCCTTTAGTTCCATCTTTCTTCTCCTCATCCTTGCTCTCTTCTTGTTAATCTGCAGTAATCTCCTCTTGATGCTGCGGACACAGTCAGGCTCCTTCAGCTCGGCCAGTCTCTCCTGTATGCTCTTCTTCAGTTCTGCCGCTTTTGAGAGCGCATCAGTCCAAACACCTTCATCCTCTACGTTATCCTTCAGCATCTGACACACGATATTCAACTCAGACAGCATTTTAACAGTCCCATAGAGCTTCTCTTTGAACTGGGAGATGGATGGGGTGGATTCGGTTTGCTTTGGTTCACTGGATTTACTGATTCTTGACAGCAGGACACTTTGAATCCACTGCTCGTCTCTCAGCCTCTCATCTGAAGCTCTTACTGATGTGATCTGACTGTTGTTTTGGTTGTCGTCCAGCCAGGAGTGGTTGGTAAATGAGTAATTCTTGTACATCTGAGCTGAATTATCAGGTCTGGTGTTGGACTGATAGGACACTGGTGCTGGATTTGGATATTGGTGTTGATTTGGAGTGAATTGTCCCCTGAAATGATGTTCAGGTTGATTCCACTGGTTCTGGGACCAGGATGGAGGCGGGTTCTCGCTGTGCTGAGGAGGGTCAAAGGACCCTGGAGGTGGTCTGCTCGGGTCGAAGGGAGGAAACTGGGGCCAGGGGTGCTGTACTGGCGGTGGGGGGTGTTGATACATGCTCCATGAGTGTCCCGCTGCAGGCATCGGCGGTCCTGCACCTCCTCCTGAATAAACCGCGCCGTCTGTGGACGGAGGAGCATTGAAGGGAGGCGGCGGAGCGCCCATATAACCGAACTGCTGAGAGTTATCCATTATTTCAGGCTAAATCAACTGTAATTCAGTGTTGAAGCGCGCTGTTTTGATGAGCGTCCAGAGAACAGTGTATAGCCGGAAGTTATGATGAAAGAACTTCCTGCCGGGACGCCTTCAAAATAAAACCCTCTTCAAAGTTAAAGGATTAGTTCACTTTCAAAAAAAATTTCCTGATAATTTACTCACCCCCATGTCATCCTAGATGTTTGTGTCTTTCTTTCATCACTCGAAAAGAAATTAAGGTTTTTGATGGAAACAGGATTATTCTCCTTATAGAGGACTTCAATGGGCACCAAACTGTTGAAGGTCAAAATTAGGGGTGTGCACAAATAGTCGAATATTCGAATATTTTATCTGTAATTAATATTCGAAAAATAAAAATGCTATTCTAATTTTACTATGTTGCTTTGCTGGCCGTAAATCCATGAAAATCCTAAGCACTAAAACTCGCAGTTATAACTAAATGCAACGGGTTGCGCTGTGGAGCGTGTTTAACAAGTTTATTTCATTTGATCGTCACATAATGTTGTCGTCTGCCTTGCAAAGTTTGGAATCACTTGAATGAAAATGATCTTACAAAATGGAATTACTTTTGATCAAATGAATTAATGAAACCGAGTTATCATTATATCACCACCATAATGAGAAAGCACATGAAATCTAAACACCCGTCGAATGAGGAAAGATTTAAGCTGGTTGTGTATATTGACTAATCGTAAACTTGTTCAGAAATGGTTACAAAATCTTGATGAATATAAAAGAAAATATATAGGTGGATAGAAGGGATGCATTGACGCCATTTTTCCACAGGAACGCGCTCCCTCAGCTGGACTGAGTGGCAAAAGAACCTCCTGCGTGACTGGATTTAATAGGGGAAACTGCGAAAACGCGAGTAAAACAAATGATTACACTAAAGGTTGGGATCGAAAGTATTCTTTATAACATGTCAAATAAACCTAATCCTTGGATATTGACATGCAGCCAGGAGTTGTGTTTCCTGACATTTATGTGCCTGATTTTGACACCGGGGAAATAGGCTACATAAACCAAATCTGCCTGTGAATATTTTATATAACTACAATATCGGTAGGTTTAAATCTGAGTAATCACTTATATCAATGTTATATCGTCATATTGTCCAGCCCTAACTTAAAGCGCCCAATTATGCAGAATATAAGATGGTAAATATTTAATTGATGAGTTGAACACAATATATAACAATACAATATATAGGGTATGATTTTACCCCAAAATCCAACATTTTGACACAAAATGATAACTGCAAATCCATGTATATATTGCCATTATTATGTAATCAAAATGAAAATTATTATTGCTGGTCTTCAATGATAAAGTCAAGTTACTTTAATGTATTTGCACCAAAAAATGATAAGGATTTATTCTGATATCATCCAAAAACATACTTTGCCAGGGGTGTTTCCAAACTTTTGGAGGGCAGTGTACATTTAAATTTTTTTTTTTTTTTGAAAATGACAGATCGTTTCGCTTGATAAGACTTTTATTCCTCATTTGGTATTGTTTAAAGCCCTTTGAAGCTGCACTGAAACTATAATTTTTCCTGGAATGTTTTTATCAAAAACCCTAATTTCTTTTCAACTGAAAAAAGAAAGACATGAACATCTTAGATGAAATGGGGGTGAGTAAATTATCAGGAAATTTTTATTTGAAAGTGAACTAATCCTATTACTATGTTTTGTTTTGCGCAAAGCGCTTGCATCGCTTCATAAAAATTGAGGTTAAACCACTGGAGTCACATGGAGTACTTTAATCTTTACTACCTTTCTGGGCATTGAAAATGACAGTTGTGTTGGATCTCTGTGGAAGGACAGAACGCGCTCAGATTCCATCAAAAACATCTTAATTTGTGTTCTGAAGATGAACTAAGGTTATACAGGTGTGGAACGACATGAAAGTGAGTAATAAATGACAGAAATTTTATTTTTGGGTGAACTAACCCTTTAGATCTTTCTTCAGTGAAACACAAAAGGAGACGACAGCCTCAATCAACATTCACTTTCCTCATCTTATCATACAGTGAACGTAAATGACTGAAAATGAAATGGTTCCATGGAAGAAAATAATGCTAGTTTGGAACATGAGTGTGAATAAATGACAGATTTTATGTTTTATTTCATAATGTGTTGTATGTGTTTTGTTTGCCCATTATGTAATGTCATATTTACTTTCTTTAATGCTCATTATTGTGTTCATTGAAATACAACAGAAGACCTGCATTCAGTGATAATATTTACATTTTATTCCTACATTTTTTTTTTTTTTTGTACATGTATCCTTTGACTTAACAGGCGAGGATCAAAAACATACATGGTTTCTACTCTCTCTATGCAAAAAGTAACCCAGTCCCACTTCGCATTAATATATTCTATAACAATGCAATTCAAAAGACATAGAAATCTATTTCTGTGAAGAGATTAAAAATGAATTACACTGGGACAGTGTAACAACTACTGCAGTTACTGACATACAACCTTCTCAAAGAGACCAAAGTCACTTGGTTGTTTAAACCGGCGGATACAAATAAATCTTCCATCGTTGGGCGTCTTTGTGAATAACGACAGAAATTATGACACATTGATCAGGTGACAACAGGCATGTCCTTGAAGTTCCAGCCAGTTACTGATTTTCTTGACCCTTAACAATGCACATAGCAGCTTTAGTGTAATAGAAAACTGGACGCCTAAAAATCCCACTTTAGTCCACAGCATTGAGTGAAGGAAAAAATAAAGCGCCAAATTTGAAGTCAGCTCATATAGAGGCAAAATTAAACTACATAGACCTTCATCAGATACATATGCAGGTGGGGCTTTAATTATTATACATGTGGTTCAACTACAAAAATTGACTTACCACTGTCATATTGGAGACACTGTCTGCTACAGTCACTATAACCAGTGTGACACAAATGTGTAATTTTATTCCAAGCAAGGCAAAGAGAAACTAAAATGAAATAAAATAAAATAAAATCCATTACATTTCACATCTCTTTAGGAGGATAGTTTCAGGGGAGACTTTAAACTTATTTCTCTAAGCCATGATTACATAAAGCGAGGGTAGAGATGGCATAAGTTCACGGAAGTGAGTAATGAATCATCACAAGCGTACAGTGAGAAATGGACCCTTAGGAAAACTGAGGCGGCAAACAATCAGCTGAAGAAAGCGGGTTTGTAGTTTTTAGTTCTTGGCGGCATCAACCCGTCTCGTCCAGTTTTCCTCTTCGATTCCAGAGTCATACTCCTCCTCAGATGGGTCTTTAGCTGGAGCTCTGAGTGGAGAGAGCAAAACAGTCAATGACAATAATTCAAAGAGACAGCAATGTGTGTTGGTTTACTCTGAGAGGTAAAGGGATAGTTCACCTATAAAAGAAAATGATCCCATGATTTACTCACCCTCAAGCCATCCTAGGTGTATATGACTTTCTTCTTGCAGATGAACACACAATCAGAGTTATATTAAAAATATCCTGACTCTTCCAAGCTTTATAATGGGAGTGAATGGATGAAGTGCATTCATCCATCATAAAAGTAATCCGGCTCCAGGGGGTTAATAAAGGCCTTCTGAAGCGAAGCAATGAGTTTTTGAAAGAAAAATATCCATATTTATAAGTTAACTAGAATCATTGGCTTCCGTACGCGAGTCGATTCCAGCGGAAGAGTGACCTCTGACCCAGCGTTCGACGTATTGACGAACGCAGAAGTGCAGAGGAGAGAGCAAAACAAAACACCGGTCACGAATTAGGAGTCTAAAATAAAAAATTGTAAGGAGAAATTTTGGAGGAGCTTGAGTTTGTTGCCCAGTCCTATTTGTTTGAACAAAAACATTGCATCGCTTCTCTTCAGAAGGCCTTTATTATCCCACTAAAGTCGTATGGATTACTTTTATGATGGATGGAGGCATTTTTTTTGGGCTTCAAAATCTCATTTATAAATCTTGGAAGAGCCAGAATATTTTTTAATATAGCTCTGATTGTGTTTGACTGAAAGATGGCTTGAGGGTGAGTATGTTATGGGATGAACTAACTTTTTGGGTGAACTAACCCTTTTAGCTTTTAAGTGTATTTACAAATTCTCAATGTGTACAAATCTAACAACAATTTACGAAGTTATTAAATTAACCCACAATGAGGAACCATTACTTTGCATTAAATAAATAAATAAATAAATAAAATAATAATTATATATATATATATATATATATATATATATATATATATATATATATATATATATATATATATATATATATATATATATATATATATATATATATATATATATATATATATATATATATATATATATATATATATATATATATATATATATATATATATATATATATATATATATATATATATAAATAAATATATATATATATATATATATATATATATATATATATATATATATATATATATATATATATATATATATATATATATATATATATATATATATATACACTGAGCAGATAAAATACTTTCTTGATTTTAATTAGGGTACAATGTGGCTAAAGGCACTGTGGGGGAAAAGGCACCTTTGATTTTATTTTCCTCTTAACCACTAGATGGCACAAAAACTTGCCGTGGCACTTTCCTAAACATCCACTTTTCAAGATGCACGTACAGATTTGTCTGATCTTCGCGGGCAGCAGAGCAAAGTTGATTCTGAGCTAGTTTGATTTAATATTTGATATATTTTTTTAAATTTTGTAGATTTAAGTAGCAAATGAGAATCAATGAAATTAATGTTTACATTTTAAAACAAAGGTCTTTTTAATGATTTTAAGTTTTGTTAAAGGTAATTAAAACAACAGTTTATCAATAACGGAAGAATATGTAAAAGTATGGTATTTGGGGTAAAAATCACTGCTGCTGTTGGGGCGAAAGGCACTATAATTAACATGATTATGTGTAAATATACTGAACAAAAATGAATTATTTTATTCATCAAAATAAACAGAAAATAGTACAAATTTTGCTAAAGTGATTGTTTTGAACAAATATTAACTTAGACATTATTAAAAACAAAATGTATGTATCAATACCATGTGTATTTTGCCCCATGTGTCTGTGGGGTAAAAGGCCCCCCTCACCACCGCATACATTTATAAGATTTTTAAACAAAACTAACCACTTTTATTAATTATTTTCACATAAAATCTGTTGCTCCATCAATGTTCACTACAAACATATATATTTTTTTGCAATCATACACTATGGGAGTATTGAAAAGCATGTTTTTTTTTCTTAAGGTGTGCCTTTAGCCCCGTTGTAGCCTATATTATGTTTACTGATTAATATATATTGTTAAAATGTTTTTGATAAGATTATTTAATGGCAATATACATTACAGTTCAAAGTATCTTCAAAATGAATTCTTCAAATGCATGCATATACTTTCATTTTTTCCTGACACTTTGCATTAAGGTTTCATTTGTTAACTACATTAGTTAACATAACTAAGACTTCAAACTTAGTTAATTTCAACATTTACTAATACATTTTTAAAATCAAAAGTTGTATGCGTTAACATTAGTTAATGCATCGAGAACTAACATGAACAAAGGGCAATTGTATTTTTATTAACTAACATTAACAAAGATAAATAAATGTCTTTTTTAAAAATACATTGCTCACTGTTAGTTTATATAAGTTATTACATGTTAGCAAATGAGACCTTATTGTGAAGTGTTACCAATTTGAAGGTATTTTTATTCTAGTATTTTAATTTTTTTCTTAAAATGACTCATTCCTACTCAGAACATTTGCTCAGAAGACAAAAACACCTGAAAAAGGCCACAGTTCCAGGTGTGTCAGAGGTGGTTTTAAACAATAACTGTCGACAGATAAGATGACAAAATAAACTAGGTCATGTGAGCTCTCACCTTATGTACCGAGGTGTTGCTTTTCCTTGAACCACTTCCTTGTTCACCTCCACTGCCACAATATCAGAATGTGGCACCTCAAACATGGGATCGAGTAGCAGTTTTTCCTGTTGGGAAATAGTGGCAGCAAATGACATCACAAGAACGCACGTCATTATACAAGCATGCCTTTGAGGAACTGAAATCAATACTAGCAAGAAAAACAGCATTCTCTCACCATTATGGATCTAAGCCCACGGGCTCCAGTTTTACGCTCCAGAGCTAATCTGGCGATCGCTCTGAGGGCGTCAGGTGTCACGTTGAGATCACACTAATACAAAACAAACACACAGCACATTCTCTTTTCATTTATGACACATTTTATCATATTATATAACATTATGTATTATATATATTTGCTGAATTTGAAGCACTAAAAAGTAACCAATTGCTTATATTAACAAATTGAATGAATAAATATAGTATTAATAATAACATTTTAACATAATTAAAAAGAATAATAATGATAATAAAAGAAATTTTCAAAAAAGATAGGACAAAAAAAATTATCTTATTTTGAATTATTATTTTATTAACGTTTTATTTTTGTAATTTTAGGGTTTGGCATCTCCAGTTTTGTGAGAATCATCCATCAATCTGATGGTTTACTTTGCTGGATATAGCAAATGATGACAAAATAAATGTGTTAAACAAGATAAATGATGTATGCTTATTAATTTCACAATAAATAGGCGATTAATGGCACAAAAAGGGTGCGATTAAAAATTTTAATCTACTGACAGCCTAGTTAGCATATTAGGTACCAACCTTGTCCATGCTGAAGAGAGCCTGATACTGAGGCACAACAGCATTGCGTGGCTCCGTAAGGATCCGCACCAGCGTCTCCTCATCCAGACTGTGCAGTGGAACCACAACAGGAAGACGGCCCACAAACTCAGGAATCATACCGAATTCAATAAGGTCTCTGGCCTCCACGTGTTTCAGAAGCCGGTCCTTCTCCTCAATCTCAGCCACTGCGTCCACCTCTCCACCTGTGGTGTTAGCCAGGTCAGCCGCTGCTGCCGCCCTTCGACCTTTCCCCATGTTAGACGGTGTTCCAAACCCAAGGTACTACATATGGAATATAAAAGGCAAAGGCACATTATATATACAAAAAAATGGACTGAAACATATCCTTTTATTAAAAACTGGTGCTCTGCAGTGCCAAGAGACATTTCAAAACATTTCACCAGGTACTTTCACTTTTGCCGCAGAGACCATTTATATTCAAAAAAATGTGTTGTAATTATTTCCGTATGATAATATGTGCAGATTTCAGTGGGTGGGACTGTTTGAAGTTATTAATAAATAAATATGGATGAACGATAAGAAATAAAAAAGAAAAACACAATAAGCCGCAATTCTGCAAAAGAGAACTCAATCTGCTACTGACAAAATGCTTTCTGTTCACGCTGATCAACTTAATGAGTCTTTACTGAATAAAAGTATTAATTTTTCAGTAAAAAAAAAACTCTTACTAACCCAAAACATTAAAACAGCTGTTTATAGGGTTTCAGGATTGCATAAATAAATACTTCTTAAAGGATTTGTTTACTTCAGAATTAATTCCACGATAATTTACTCACCCCCATGTCAACCGAGATGATTGTCTTTCTTTCTTCAGCTGAAAAGAAATAAAGGTTTTTGAGGAAAACATTGCAGGATTTTTCTCCATATAGTGGACTTCACTGGGGTTCAACGGGTTGAAGGTCCGAATGTCAGTTTCAGTGCAGCTTCAAAGAGCTCTACATGATCCCAGACGAGGAATAAGAGTCTTATCTAGAAAATCCATCTGTCATTTTCTAAAAGAAATAAAAATTTATATAGTTTTTACCCACAAATGCTTGTCTCGCACTAGCTCTGCAATGCGCCACATTGGAAAGGTCACATGTGATGTAGGTGGAAGTACCGATCCAGTGTCTACAAAGCAACATACAAATACTTAGTCAAACAGCCTTTACAAAAAAAAAAAAGGCAAAACAATGATGTCGGACGATTTTGAAGTTGGAGGAGAAAATTAGTTTTTCGCCCTACCGTTGTACTTCTGCCTACGTCACATGTGACTTTTCCAACATGATTATGTAATGCGTGGCGCATCGCAGAGCAGTGCAAGATGAGCATTTGTGGTTTAAAAGTGTATTTTTATTTTATTTTTTTAGAAAATGGCTGATCATTTCACTAGTGAACCCTAGTGAAGTCCACTATATGGAGAAAAATCCTGGAATGTTTTCCTCAAAAACTTTTTTTTTTTGACTGAAGAAAGAAAGACATGAACATCTTGGATGACATGGGGGTGATGTAAACTAATCATTTAAAGCCTTTGGTCCATTGATTCATACTTTTATTATACATTAGAATAAATTTGCTGAAGGAAATTAAATATTAAATTTAAGATAACCAAGCTAGTCTTTCATAATTTTGTGAATAAAGCCTTGTTGTTCCGTGTCAACATTCTTTCAGAACTTACCTTCTCATTCTTTCTCCTGCTGATGATACGGTCAAGTCCATTAAATGCTCCAGAAGCCACAAACAGGATGTTGGTGGTGTCAACTTGCACAGTTTCACCTCTCAGCTTCCTGGTGTTCTTCTCAGGAACATTAACAATAGTGCCTTCCAGTAGCTTCAGTAAACCCTACAAAAATAACCTAACGTTATCCATCACAACAAAAACACGATCACAGTTTAGGTTATTTTGAAAATCTTGCTGTGAAGACATCAGATTTTTAGGTAAAAAATCTGTTTTCTGTAGCCATAAAAATGATTTGCATCATTATGCAAAAATAAATGCATAGTACATAATACAAGTAGTACACTAGAAATACAGAAGTGAGATTCCAAGAATAACAAAAAGTGTTTCTGTAAATCTTTAACAGCCATGTGAGCTTTCTTGCGATTTAGGTCAAAGTTCAGCTGAATATCAGTGACACTTCTGAACTACTCTAGGACACAGAATCTGCTTCATTTTTTTTTAATTACCAACCTGCTGCACTCCTTCTCCTCCCACGTCCCTTAACTGATGGATCCCAGGAACGCTGCCAATCTTGTCCACTTCGTCCAAGAACACGATACCTAAAAACAATTTCAACATCTTTAATAAAAGAACTCATTGCACAACATGGTTTGGATATTTCCTACATGAGGGTAAATGTCACAGGAAGTCTCTGTTACCTTGCTGAGCTTTCTCGATCACATAGTTGGCGTCCTGCAGAAGCTTTGCGATGACTGACTCAATGTCCTCTCCCACGTACCCCGCCTGGGTGAGGGTGGTGCAGTCGCAGATCGCAAAGGGAACATCCAGGCACTTGGCCAGTGTTTGGGCCAGAAGTGTTTTCCCTGTCACACAACTCAGTTAGGTTTCTAGTTTTTCCACATTACCACACTCAAATCATACACTAACGTTCAAAGGTTTAGGGTCGGTAAATTGTTTTTGAAAGAGGTCCTGACTTTTATGCTCACCAAGGCTGCATTTATTTGATCAAAAATACAGTAAAAACAGAAATATTATAAAATAACATGTTCTAAAAATATAATTTATTCCTTTGATGGAAAGGGTTCGTACAGATACTGTAAAATGAAATTCCAGGACTTTTCAAGCACTACTTTTTTGGTTTTCAAGGAGTACAATCAAAGATCTCACTTATCAAACAAGATCTTTATTATCTTTCAAATTCTAAAAAAAAGGTAAATGGATAAATAAAATTAAACGAATAAAAAATGGTACAAATAAAGTGCAGCACGTGCAATAACTGTGGTAACTTTAATCATTGAAAGCATACTATGACAAAGATATTGCAAAGATATATGTATATCAGATGGGCTGTAGCGTGAAAAGATTGTTTCATTAATAAAATTAAAATTAATTTCATATATACTGTCTTTCAATTATTCAAGCACTTTTCAAGTACGTTTTCATAAATATTGGTGCTTTCAAGGGTTAAATTAAAAAAAAATCAAGTACTTTAAGCGCCCTGTTTTTAGTGTCACACTATTCCTCAAAAATGTATCTAATATGCATAAACATTTCTTATTATTATCAATGTTGAAAACAGTTGTGCTGCTGCTTAATATTTTTGTAAAAACATTTTTTTTTTCAGGTTTCTTTGATGATTAGAAAGTTCAAAACAGGGGTGCTGCACATTTTGTTTTTTGTTTTTATCAAATTTAAAACTTAAGACCTTTTTAAGACCTGAAAACATGAAAATGAATATCATAAGGAATATGCACATAAAAATAGAGATTTCACTTCTATTGTTAATTAAATTTTGGTAGGCTACATAGTTTTCACTATGAGATGGAGAGCCTAATTGCCATGTAATTCAGATGGACTACAGGTGTTTATTTTTTACATATGATCGTTGGTACATTTTACCAGTATTTACCATACTTTCACTACAAAAATTAAAATATTAAAAATATTCTATATAAAAATAATATTTTTTTTTTAATAAAAGCATTTTCTTTACAAAATACAAGTCTTGGGCCCCGTTTACACTAGTGTGTTTTAAAATGAAAGTGATCCTCATCTACTCTGTCATTTCCAGACTTTTTAATGCACAGCGTTTATTTGAAATCTAAATCTTTTATATTATTATAAATGTCATTACTGTATTATTACGGTCACTTTTGATCAATTTAATGTGTCCTTGCTGAAAGTACTCTCTGCTCCATTTAATAAATTAGACTTCTGTCAAATCGTAAACAACACAGAGGGTGTGTTTCAGTCTCACCAGAGCCAGTCGGGCCCAGCAGCACTACGTTGCTCTTCTCTAGTTTGATGTCGGTGTGTGTGGAGTCCAGCACTTCTCCTCCTCTCTTCTCTGGAGCTGCCTGCTGGTTCATCTGCTGCTGCATGGAGGCGCCCAGAGCGTTTCCATGAGGACTGATCCCTGCGATCTGGAGCAGCTCTGGACAAATTAAACAACAACAGCAAACAAACAAACAAAAAATAAAATCATCGAGTATGTCCCTCACTTTACAAAAACAATTCTACATATTCTACGTGATGTAGTCTAGTAGGTTAGACAAGAACTTGCACATTTAGACACGTTCACTGCGTGATTTAGTCTATTAAAAAGCATTACGATTGCACCCAACATTCAAGATAAGGGGGGCAAAAATACCTCTGTAAGTCTTTAATATTTATATAATTTAATAGAGTTAAAGGATTAGTTAACTTTCAAATGAAAATTACCCCAAGCTTTTCTTACCCTCAAGCCATCCTAGGTGTAAATGACGTTCTTCTTTCTGATGAACACAATCAGATGAGCTTGATGGTATGAGCTCAGATTGTGTTCATCTGAAAGAAGAACGTCATTTACACCTAGGATGGCTTGAGGGTAAGTAAAGCTTGGGGTAATTTTCATTTGAAAGTGAACTAATCCTTTACTTTATCACACAAATAGTGCTGTTTTTTTCTCCTATCAGCACGATTACAAATGTAATATTGATTTTATACAACAGTTCAATAAATAAAGAATTTAATATTAAGTGACTTACATTTAGACACAATATTGCCTGTTTTTGCTCAATTTCACCCAATGAAAATAATCCAAACAAAACCACAGGACTGTTTTGCATCTCTGAGCAACAGATGATTAACAAATCGTTTGATTGAATGATTCAATGACTCACTCAAATGCTTATTTCCTGAATGAATCAGCCATTTGAATTAATCAGTTGAAACTCAATGACTCACTCATTAACAATGACTTGCTGCCACCTACTAGCAGTTTTAATTTTAGTTTTAAAGTATCTTTTCATTTTTTAAATAACATAAAAATATATTCAACGTTTTATGTTTAAAACACCAAAACATTATTTATGCATTTGTAACTGCATGTTAAATGCATTCATGTCCCCTCTGAGCTGCATTAAACAGTCTGTGTAAATGCATCTAAATGCCAATTCAGGTGCAGCTTCCGTTTCCTCCGCATTGCAAGGGTGAATTTTGTTGATACAGATTTCATTTGATTGGTAACAGCCCTATTGTGTCTTATTCTAACTGAATTTATTAAGTTAAATAAAAGAATTTGACACAAAAGATGATGAATACATTTAATTAGGTTTAAACAAATGGCTTTATAACAGTAAAAATGCCCCTAAAAAGGTAAAAATCTATTTAAACTTATTGGAAAAGATCATTTCTGTCACTGCTGCAAACTAACTACCACACAAAATATGAAGAATATCAAAAACTTTAGGAGTCAGCTGTTCACGGCAGCCCAAAACTTGCCAAGGTACTAACGTATTAAACACACTCAGCAAAATATCGTTATCAAGAAATTTGTATAAAATAAAAATATCAATTTTTGTTAATATCGTACACCTCTAGCATAAATTCTGAACTTTTGATTCTTTATTATGTATCTTTGAAAAACTAATCTGAACAAACATGTTCTTATTTATGTAATTAGTGCCGTTTACATAATAAAGGAATGGTTCAGGTTCAAAACAAGTTTTTGACCTATTGAGTGGCATACTTTTGATTACCACAATAATTCAACACCTCACTTATCATATTTACAAAATTATAATTTACAAAATTTACAAACGGTCAATAGTCTATAGGGCAAGACATTCAAAGAGGGATTGAATCAAAGCATCCAAAACTCAAATTTCTGTTAAACCACTTAAAAAGACTTTGATTCAAAGATTTGTATTATTAAAGATTTCATACAAATTTGTAAATATGAGTCATATGGTAAAAAAAAACATTGCTACACAAGTCATAATCAAAACTCAATACTTATATATACACTCATGTTTTATATAATAAATTAAAATATAAATATTAGATGAGAAACTTTAAAAAAAATGTATGTGACCTTTTTTTTAAGTTGAAGTACTAAAATCCCTAAAACTAAAAATGAAATAATAAATTAGAGTAAACAGAAATATTATAAAACAACTAATAAAAATGACAAAAGCACATAAAAATTACTAAATCTAAAATAAAAACACAAAATATAAAAATAAAAGCTCAAATTTTAAATACAAATATCTTGCCAATCACAAATAAGCATATCAATACTACTAAAATAACACTAATAATAACAGCAACAAAATGTTAAATCTCTTCTTCAGTAAAGAATAGTTGCATTGTGCACTGTTAACTGGTCAGGTCAAATTGCTTAGTGTGCACAGCTGCTCTAATCTACAGGGATTTCCTGTGACAAGAACCTCTGAAAGCATATGACAAAAGCAACACATGAACCAGCAGTCAAATCAGGTCACTGGGACATTTAACTGGTAAAACATGACAGCATTCTTTCCGATACATGCATGGCCACTTACGTAATTATGCAATAATATAACACTTCAACAATGTAAAAGGTTACAGGAAATTAAGAAAACTGACTACATGATTTTTTTGGCATTTGTACAACACCCAACATAAATCAAAGCAAACTGAAACAACATAAAACAGATTTGTTTTGAAAAATAAATGGTTTAAAGGACACATACTGTATGGACAATAAGATTATGGATGTTGGCGTACACTTACTTGTAAACCTGTATTCGTCCTCTCGCCGCCTTAGCTCTAGCTCTACAGAGAAAGGAGGACAGTTACGACGAATTCACTACCAGTTCTCACAGAACAAGAAACCTTGACCAGTTAAGTTAACTGCTGCAAAAATGCTTATGAATTGTACAAATGCCAAATAATGATAGATATCATAAAATGCTGCTGTTGGATTAGAAAAGAATGGACAGAGTATACATCACAATGGAGGTTATAATGGCTTCTGAAGGAGAAGATTAGATGATTCAAGAAGGTACGCAATGGAAAACTATCACTAGTCCTTAATTTGAAACATGGAATAACTAAAATGGTTAAAAAATTTCACTTTAAGGGGATCTATTATGACCCTTTTATAAGATGTAATATAAGTCTCTGGTGTCCCAGAATGTGTCTGAAGTTTCAGCTCAAAATACCCCACAGATCATTTATTATATTGTGTTGTAAATGCCCATTTTTGAGTGGAAGGAAAAACATGCTGTTTTTGTGCATGTGTCTTTAAATGCAAATGAGCTGCTGCTCCCCGCCCCCTTTCCAGAAGAGGGCGGAGCCTACAGTTCATGCCTTAGATACTAACAAAACATTTGTTTGCTTTTGATGAGCATCTCTATCGCGGTCACGCTCATGTGACATTGCAGTTCTTCATCATCATGAAAGTGTATTATCTGCATGTGTTTTAAAACCATATCAGTGTAAACTTCTGAGATATGGTTTTCTGAGCGCTCACATCCGAAGCACGCGCACAGAAAGCTGTCTGTCAGACGGCACGTCCCGTGAGTATTAAACTAAGTTCTCTTTCACATCTTATTGTGCTTAAATGGTCAAATACACATAAGGTTATGTCAAAAAGACACAAAGATCACATAAACACAGTCGGTTATGTCTGTGTATTAAAGTGACAGCAGCGTAATATACAGTAACTACTGTATGTTACTTAACTAATGTGACATTTTTGGGTAAAACAGTATATTCAGAGGAAATTAATGTAGAGTAGGAGTTGCAGCGATCATTATTACTACTATTGCTTATATTTATGTTTTGAATTTAAATAAATGTACATTTAAAAAGCTGGATGGGTCCCTTTTAATTTGATGTTGTCTTTGAAGCACAAATATCTGTGTGTTTTAGTTGCTTTAGTGTCACTTCTTCATTTTGCTTTCAGCTGGCAGAGTGACACCTGGCTTTCTGAGGACATGAATTTAATTTGTATCCTTTAATAGATTCATTTCCTAATGGCTATGATTCTCTTACATAAGACCTGTTTAGTGAAAACCACCTGTTCCTACTTTCTGTGTGTTTTGCACACGCACAAACGCTTTGCAGTACAAACCTCGAGGAGTGAGGGAAGCCTGTTTCTCCACCTCCACCTGCTGCTGTCTGGACCCTGCCGGCATGTTGTTGTAGATGCGTTTATAATGGTTGTAAACAGCCACTGACAGAACCTTTTTAGCATGGTCCTGACCCACAACATACTTATCCAGATAAGCAAAGATCTGCGAGAAAACAAAAACAGAGAGATTATATACAAAGCTGGAGACAACCAGCTGGATAATCCTGTCACAAGGTGTTCTTTCAAATCTCAAAGTTGAATATCTACCTTTTTAGGTGGCGGAGGGGGTTTCTGCTGGAAAGCCAACTTGACAGCTTCTGCTGCGGATTCCGGGTCTTTACTCAAACTCTTCTTAGTATCCGTTTCAGAAAGCACCACGAAAAAGTGGTGGCATTTTTCACATTTCACAAAGCGAGTTGATGCTACACAAGAGAAATAACATCTTAGTGTAATTTTATTAAAAGAGACCTATTATACCCCTTTTTACAAGATGTAAAATAAGAGTCTGTTTGCGAATTTTTAGCTCAAAATACCCCATAGATCATTTTTATAACATGCTAAAATTGCCACTTTTGGGGGGTGAGTAAAAACGCATCCTTTTTGAGGGTGTCCCTTTAAATGCAAATGAGGTGGTGCTCACAGCCCCCTTTCAAGAAGAGGGCGGAGCTTCAAGATGACATCATCATAAGGGGGAATCTGAATCAGCTCTTTTGAAGAGACTGCTTTTGAATTATGGGAATTATAAAAAAAATGAGTGAGTGGATTTTTACCATTATAGGCTGGTTGTTCGAGCTGCACGATTAATCAGAACTTAATGGGATCTATTATTCCTATTTCACAAGATGTAATATAAGTCTCTGGTGTCTCCAGAATGTGTCTGTGAAGTTTCAGCTCAAAATCCCCCACAGATCATTTATTATAGCTTGTTAAATTTGCCCCTATTTGGGTATGAGCAAAAACACGCCGTTTTTGTGTGTGTCCCTTTAAATGCAAATGAGCTGCGGCTCCCCGCCCCCTTTCCAGAAGAGGGCGGAGCTTTAACAGCTCAACAACAACAAAGCTGGAGAATCTCACGCAGCCAAAATGAGGATTGTCAGTAACGGTGTTCAGCCTTACATTGTTCAAACCGGAGTCGACACTGATGGAGAGACTCAGGAAGAAGTTACAACTTTTAGGATGTTTCTGAATGGTTAGTGGATACATTTATGTAGTTGCTGTGGAGTTGATTCAACTCATCCACTAGCATGTGCTGTCATGTTCATCTTTTGTGTTGAACTGACCCTTGTTTGTGAAGCAGTCCGGTGTAAAATTAGGGCATGACAACAACACTCTACTACAACTCTTCTCCAAAGCAGCCCAACATGGCCCCGCCCCCTTTGTTGTGTGTTCTCGGGGGCAGGGTTTATGTAAATTTCGGGGTTTGTGATTAATAATTATAACAACAAAAACAACAATAAAATAAAATAATTTTATAAAAAAATTTATAAAATAATAAAGTCTCAATTTAAAATGCAATCAGAATTTTTTATTTTTAACTAAGCATCTTTTAAACCTGGTTACTAATTAAAGCACCAGCAGATGAAAAAGCTACTTCTTGTGTGTGATTTATTTTTAGCACTGAACAGTTAGTTCAGTAAACACTCTGGCCTACTTAAACATGCACGAGGCCAAAAGAAACCATAACTCTTTGGAAACAAGGTCAGTAATAATAAAAAATAAATAAATTAGGTAATCATCTTGAGTAATCCCATATTAAAAGATTAGTCCACTTCAAATAAAAGTTTCCTGATAATTTACTCACCCCCATGTCATCCAAGATGTTCTTTCTTTCTTCAGTCAAAAAGAAATGAAGGTTTTTGAGGAAAACATTCCAGGATTTTTCTCCTTATAGTGGACTTCAATGGACTCCAAACGGTTGAAGGTCAAAATTACAGTTTCAGTGCAGCTTCAAAGGGAAGGCGTAAGACATACAGTGTAAACTTTTTGAAGAATACGGAAAGCGGAAGCAAGGTGATCATTTGTGTTTATAAAGCATATACAGTTGTATTTTTTTTTTTTAAATGAGCGATGGTTTCACTAGATAAGACTCTTATTCCTCTTCTGGGATCGTTTAAAGCTCTTTGAAGCTGTGCTGAAACTGTCATTTTGACCTTCAACCATCTGGAGTCCACTGAAGTCCACTATAAGGAGAATAATCCTGGAATGTTTTCATCAAAAACCTTAATTTCTTTTCGACTGAAGAAAGAAAGACATGAACATCTTGGATGACATGGGGGTGAGTAAATTATCAGGAAATTTTAATTTGAAAGTGAACTAATCCTTTAAACACAGCAGGCAAACAATTATGTAAAAAAAAAAAAAGAAAAAGAAAAAAGAACAGAACAAAATCCAATAAAAATAAAATGATAAGAAAAAAATAAATCAAGTACTCACAAACAAATGTTTCTACATGTGTGCAAGGATCTCCACATTTAGGGCACCTCAGCTGACTTCCTCCTTTGCCAGAATTATTAGAGCTGGTTCTCTTTCCACTTCCTTCACCAACAGATTTCTTAAAAGGAAGACAAAGATTAAAAAAATATAATTTCCAGGAAGAGGATGAATAGAATTACATTGATACGTTATCATTTCCTTCTCAAACCCTTATCAGAGAACAGGGAGTGTATGATAAGTAACACTATCATATTACCTTTCCACCATCTCCATCTTTCATCCCATCTTTTGAAGCAAAATACACAGCCGACTCTGAGAAGGACCTCACGGGGATGCGGCGTGCCAGACGAACCTCACGAGCTCCCGGACGGCTCAGTGACAGTATCTGGACTCTAGAGCCTGATATTCCTGTGTCACATACACAAACATGAGACCTTCAGACACTCAAAGTAACAATAACATGATGCCATTATGAAATCATATTGTTTAGAGTGCCTTTAGGGGACATAAAATCAAATATCCAACCAATAAAGCAATGTTTATCAGACTACAGAAGTCTTGACAAATAAAAGCTATTCATTTTTAATATTATGAATCTTGAAATAACAACCAGGCCAAACTAACAGCCAAATAAATAATGACACCTTAAACAACATAACAATCCCTAAATGAAACAATTAATGGCTCGTAGTTGAACATTTTAATAAACAATATGGCTATATAGACACTGTTGCTTATGTACAGCAATAATAGTCAACAACTGTATAATTGTTTTTTACCTTTACAAAGCACTTGAATCTATGTTTCTGCATGAATGTTGATGTAAATGTTTTTGCATCTTTATGGTTTGTTTATATATTGTTAGCGCACATGCAGTAGCGCTAGCAAAATAACTAGGCTAAGAAACAAACAAACATCAATATTTCTCAAAATATGACTTTCTTCTTACCTTTATGAGCAGAATTTATGAGTTTTCTCGCCGCTGAAGCACACGTACACGACATGTTTCAGGGTTGTTTTGTTTTTTAACGAACTGAATCGGTTGATTTTGAGAAGCGCTGGGAGGTTAGCGCTAGCTGAGAGCTAACCCACTGAAAGCCATTCAGTACAGGCCCAACAATAATAAATGACTTAAACCGAATCTGTGAATTACATAAAAATCAATCAAACATATTAATATACGAAATGCGTTATTTTGGGAGCTGCTGTATGCAGCTGAGCTAAACACGTACTGCTGTCTGAACTAGACACTGTGATACAAGTAAACAACTGATGACACTCTTGTCTTGAGTCACTAACTGAATCATTCTGACAGAGAATCATTTGAGTCAGTGAATCAATCTGCGAAGATTCAAAGAATCATTAGGGTCAGTGAATCGCGAGTTCATTTAAAGGGTTAGTTCAGCCAAAAATGCAAATTCTGTCATTTATTACTCACCCTAATGTCGTTCCACACCCGTAAGACCTTCGTTAATCTTCAGAACACAAATTAAGATATTTTAGTTGAAATCCAAGCAAGGCCTGCATACATTAATGTACTAAAAACATATTTAAATCAGTTCATGTAAGTACAGTGGTTCAATATTAATATTAGAAAGCCACGAGAATATTTTTGGTGCACCAAAAAAACAAAATACCGATTTCAAAACACTGCTTAATGAAGCTTCGGAGCGTTATGAATCTTTTGTATCGAATCAGCGGTTCGGAGCGTCAAAGTCACGTGATTTCAGCAGTTTGACACGCGATCCGAATCATGATTCGACACAAAAGATTCATAACGCTCCGAAGCTTCCTGAAGCAGTGTTTTGAAATTGGCCATCACTAAATAAGTCGTTGTTTTGTTTTATTGGCGAACAAAAAATATTCTCGTCGCTTTATAATATTAATATTGAACCACTGTACTCACAATGACTGATTTAAATATGTTTTTAGTACATTAATGGATCTTGAGAGAGGAAATGTCATTGCTGGCTATGCAGGCCTCACTTGGAATTCATCAAAAATATCTTAATTTTTGTTTCGAAGATTAACAAAGGTCTTACGGGTGTGGAACGGCATGAGGGTAATAAATGACATTATTTTCATTTTTGGGTGAACTAACCCTTTAATAACAAATCAAATGAATCGATAAATCACTAAAGCCAGTGAATCAATCTGTCTAGCACTACACCAGTACAATAATACACACTCCCACCACATAAATAACTGCAAGAGTGTACATATCAGGGTTTATTCAAGATGAACACAATTACTAATTAAACAATCTAAAAAAAAACTTTGCAATCTACATATTGATTTTTATTAAACAACATAAAAGTGTGAAAAAATTATTTTGTTTTTGGGTGAACTGTCCCTTTAATAGCGCTCTTTAACGCGCATGCGCGCAGCGAGCAGCCGCTGATAGGCTGGTGTGATCGTGTGCAGTCAATCGTTTGCTGGCTGCGGAAGCTGCTGTCATGTGATTTAGCGAAAGGATACAATGTTTTTCAAATCCGTGGATGAAAGGCATTAAAAGGTGATTTATTTCAAGAATCAACACGGTAACATTCTCTCATCTATCGCTCGAAATGATCTCCTGATTTACATCGCCGAGAAATGTATACAATCAATGGTTTTGTAGGGGCAGATGTTGTATTTTTGAGCATCTTAAACACTCTCATGAAGGTTTAAATGATCATTTTAGAGACAACATCACTTTATGTAGTGTTATAATTGCGGGAAGTGTGTATGTGCGTTCATGAACTCACTAGACTAGACCATTTTGTAATCTAGTCACATGTTTTCTATGGTGAAATGCATGAAAGGGGTGTAAAGATTGACAATTAATATTTTACATGAAATGAAATTTTTACAAAATACCTCTTATTTTTGTCTATATTTCAAGTATTGAGTTGGTCATGTCAGTTATTTTGTGAGACTTGCACTTATTTAATCAGACATTTCATTTGCATTTCAGCAATGGAGGAGATAAGAGTATCTCCTGATTATAACTGGTTCAGAAGCACTGTACCTCTGAAAAGAGTAAGTCTATCTATCTATCTATCTATCTATCTATCTATCTATCTATCTATCTATCTATCTATCTATCTATCGTTCTATCGTTCTATCTATCTATCGTTCTATCGTTGATAGATCTATCTATCTATCTATCTATCTATCTATCTATCTATCTATCTATCTATCTATCTATCTATCTATCTATCTATCTATCTATCTCTTTAAGCAACCTTTTTTCATTTGAATTAAGGTAGAAAACAGGATGCTAATTGTCATTTGTCATTGTTCATTGTCATGTAAGAAAGTAGAATTAAAATGAAAGAAAAAAAATCATAGAACTGCTGTAGATGTAAATAATACAAATATGTATTTTTTTCAGTGTCATGTGATACTGATGTTGCACATTTGTGAGTTCCTGCCTGTGTGTCTTCCTCAGATAATTGTGGATGACGATGACAGTAAAGTCTGGTCATTGTATGATGCTGGGCCGAAAAATATCAGATGTCCCATTATCTTCCTCCCACCCGTGAGCGGCACCGCAGAGGTTTTCTTCCAGCAGGTGCTGGCTCTCTCCGGATGGGGCTATCGTGTCATCTCTGTACGTCTCTCACACATATACTAGAGATAGACAACAATTGATGTGTTTGGTTGCTTCAAACATGGCATTTTATGTAACTAACATGCCCTTGTGCTGCTCTTCTGATATTTAATGCTTGCTCTCTGCTTTCTTCCATGATATGCAACTTGATATTGCCGTATCCAGCTCCAGTATCCTGTCTATTGGGATCTGCTGGAATTTTGTGATGGATTTAGGAAGCTTCTAGACCATTTACAACTAGACAAGGTATGGAAAATGATTATTTTATGCATGCAAATGGGAAATCACAAGTCTCTTTCACAACCTGTTTTTCGTTCTCCATCGCTCCGTTTGTCTCTATGCAGGTGCACTTGTTTGGCGCTTCTCTGGGTGGATTCCTGGCTCAGAAATTTGCTGAAGTCACGCATAAATCTCCCAGAGTTCACTCTCTGATCCTGTGCAACTCTTTTAGTGACACATCGATCTTCAACCAGACATGGACGGCAAACAGGTAGACTTGTACTGATAACATAATCCGGTGTTAATGTCTCTGTTCTTGTGGACTTTTTCTCATGAACACTGTTGCATTTCTAGTTTCTGGTTGATGCCTGCGTTCATGCTTAAAAAGATTGTGCTTGGTAACTTTGCCAAAGGACCTGTGGACCCAAAAATGGCAGATGCAATTGACTTTATGGTTGACCGAGTGAGTACTTCTACTATACCGATTGTTTTTAAAGCGTTGATGTTATAATTAGTGTAACTAAGTGTAATTCTACAACTTAAAATTAATTATGCACAGAAAAATTCTTAAGAATAAAAAAATACAAACTCAGAGCGTTTATCCATGTTGATTTGTTGTCCTACGGACATCAATATGATCGTGAAGATTTTGTTAAATGTGTATCTGTGCTAACATTCATTGCTTATGTAGTAGTAAAAAAGGCACTTAAAGGGATAGTTCACCTATAAAAGAAAATGATCCCATGATTTACTCACCCTGAAGCCATCCTAGGTGTATGTCTTTCTTCTTTCAGACCAACATAATTAGAGATATATTCAAAAATATCCTGGTTCTTCCAAGCTTTATAATGGGAGTGAATGGAGGGCTTGTTTTGAAGCCAAAAATTAATGCATTCATCCATCATAAATATAATCCATACTCTTCCGCTGCAAACCGATAGATATTTTACTTTATAAAATTTTAAATATGGACATTTTTGAGGGTGAATAAATCATGGGATCATTTTCATTTTTGGGTGAACTATCCCTTTAAATCAAGTCAAATTTAGTGCTTGAGCTGGATTGATGTAGTTGGTAATAGAACTTATACTGATGTGTGAAAGTAAATTTGTCTCACCCTTTGCTCATTTATCAACAAAGCATGCTCTGTTTATTTGTGCTTTAGCTGGAAAGCCTGAACCAGAGTGAACTGGCCTCTCGACTCACACTGAACTGCCAAAACTCCTATGTGGAACCTCACAAGATAAAGGATATTGCCGTCACCATAATGGATGTAGGTTTATATATATATATATATATATATATATATATATATATATATATAATATATAATATATAATATATAATATATATTTAATATATAATATATAAACTGTGCATAACTATGGAACTGTAACATTGACATAATTTTGCAGTAGGCAAGAAAATAAATATAAGTGAACTATTAAAAACAGTAAAAACTGTTTAAATGATTTTGACCTTCTTTTCTCTCAGGTTTTCGATCAGAGTGCCCTGTCACATGAGGCAAAGGAAGAGATGTATAAGCTTTACCCAAATGCTAGAAGAGCTCATCTCAAAACTGGCGGAAACTTCCCCTATCTGTGCAGAAGTGCAGAAGTTAACCTGTACATACAAGTGAGTACACCGTTTCTAAGTTGTCTAAAGGAATATTTCAGCCAAAATGTAAAATTCTGTCATTATTTACTCACCCTTGTGATGTTCCAAACCCCAACGATTTTCTTTCTTCTGTGGATCGTGTATGAAGAAAATCTGAAGCTTCAAAAAAGCCATATGATAGCTTTGTGTGAGAAACACAGTTATTTAAAAGGGACCTATAATGCCCCTTTTTACAAGATGTAATATATCTCAGGTGTGCCCCTATATGTGTTTGTGAAGTTTCAGCTCAAAATACCCCTCAGATCATTTATTATAGCATGTTGTAAATGCCCATTTTTGAGTGGAAGGAAAAACATGCTGTTTTCGTGCATGTGTCTTTAAATGCAAATGAGCTGCTGCTCCCCGCCCCCTTTCCAGAAAAGGGTGGAGCCTACAGCTTGAACCTCCAATCCTTTGCCAAAAACTAACAAAACATTTATTCTGTGTCCCATTTCGCCTACTTATACTACGCCCTAAAAGTATGTACTCTTTCTGTGAACAAAAAGTACTTACTTTTGAGTGTGTAGCAAAATAGTAGACAGGCTTTGGGACATACTATCACGTCATACAATTGCGTCTTTGCTCTCTGTCGCATCCTGTCACCGTAAACTGACCTGTCAATCATCTTACATCCTCCACATTTCATTTAAATGCGGGTCTTTCATGTGGAGAACTCTCCTCATATTAATGCACAATGATACATTTAAAAGTTAATTGCCAATTGGATCTTTATAAAAGTCCACATTGGTATTTGAAGATGAAAAATAACGCAGATAACAATAAATAAATATTTTCTATCAATTTGAACCGAATATTAGTCACTCAAACCTCTCAGCGTCGATCGAGCATATTCGTCATGTTTTGTAGTTTTTTAACACTTTTTACTCGTGTTTGTAGTTCTGAACTGAATCCTCATCCAACGCGCAATGGGTTGTGGGCAATATTAGCCTTTATAGTGTGCACAGATCCACACTTCGAAAATCTACCGTAGACCATCCGGGGACTTTTGGCATACTCTTTTCAACATACTATGCTTTGGGACACACTTATTTTAATCTCACATACTATTTAGGATGGATAGTACGGACATTGGGACGCAGGGTTAGTGTTGATGATCATCTCTATCGTGGTCAAGCTCACATGACATTGTAGTTCATCATCATGAAAGTTTATTATCTGCATGTGTTTTAAAGCCATATCAGTGTAAACTTTGAGATATGGTTTTCTGAGCGCACACAGACGAAGCACGCGCACAGAAAGCTGGCTTACATGTCTTAATATGCAGTAGTAATATAAACAGCAGTGTAATATACAGTACCTACTGCTATATATGCTGTTAAATACTGCTCATGACTAAATTTTGGGTTATCGCATAAACTGCTGGATCCGATAAGACACATTTACTGATTAAATCCCTCAATGCATAACAAAAAACTGAATTTGCCTCAACAGAGGATGTGATTGGACTGGATAAGTGGACCAATCACATCATACAGCATCTCAAATGTTGGTTTGATCATTCTGAAATGCCAGAGCCAAAGTCTGTCATCAGAATGATTTGGTATAATGACCTTCCAGAACTGTCCCACACGATTGCATTCCCAAAAACCAGGCAGCCGCCTCTGATTGTTTCGTCTGTGCGCTATGAGGCAAAAATAATTTATGATAAAAAGAGTTTCCCAGATTGCAGCAACTTCTATTTTTAATACAGATATTTTGTTAATTTCCCAGGAAGTGATGATTTTGTTCTCTTGAACACATGGGATGGAAATGGTGCTTTATTCGCAGATGTTTAATGAAATATTTCAGTTTTGCACTTAAGTTAAATTTGCAAACATAGCTAGTGAATAACAACATAAATCTCATTCTGTTTTAAAGACATATAGAACACTTTTATGATACTTAAAGGGGTGCTTGATTATGATTTAACTTTTTTTTTTTTAAACTTTAGTTAGTGTGTAATGTTAGAGCATAAACATCTGCAAAGTTACGATGCTCAAGGTTTAATGTAAGGGGAGAGATTTTCATTCAAACAAATCGCTTTTTAAGGACTACAACAAACAGCTGGTAGGGACTACAACAAGCTTATTCCCGGTTAGGTACATCAAAACCCCAAAATTTACATAAACTCCGCCCCTGAGAACACACAACAAAGGGGGCGGGGCCATGTTGGCTGCTTTAGAGAAGAGGAAGAGTTGTTGTAGTAGAGTGTTGTTGACATGCCGTCATTTTACGCTGGACTGCTTCACAAACGAGGGTCGATTCAACACAAAAGATGAACATGACGACACATGCTAGTGGATGAGTTGAATCAACTCCACAGCAACTACATAAATGTATCCACTAACCATTCAGAAACGTCTAAAAGTTGTAACTTCTTCCTGAGTCTCTCCATCAGTGTCGACTCCGGTTTGAACAATGTAAGGCTGAACACCGTTACTGACAATCCTCATTTTGGCTGCGTGAGATTCTCCAGCTTTGTTGTTGTTGAGCTGTTAAAGCTCCGCCCTCTTCTGGAAAGGGGGCCGGGGAGCAGCATCTCATTTGCATTTAAAGGGACACGCACAAAAACGGCGTGCTTAATTTGTACTTTTTTTACTCTGTAGATACACCTGCGTCAGTTTCATGGGACACGGTATGCCGCCATCAGTCCAGAGATGGTCAGCGCAGAAGAGCTGGAGGTGCAAAAGACAAATCTGAGCAACGACAGTGAGAGTGATGATGAATCATAGAGAGCCTTCATACACATAATCTCTGAATGATGGAGAGATGAATCAGGACCTGAATTTGGCCTGATTTAGCTACGCAACATTCAGAGATCACGTTTCGGTATTCTGTTTTTCTATTACCTTAAAGTCAGTTAAATGTGAATGGACTTTAAAGAGCCTATTTTTACTTTATGGAAGATAAACAATATTTTGATATGATATATTATGCCTGTAAATAAGTGAAATTGATTACATAGAGTTTTCATAGAATGCCATATTTTGACCCGGTTGCCTTACACAATATACATAAAAAGCACGTCTTTGTTGAAATCAGCACTTTTTACTCCTTGATGTTAATTATCTGCCTTTTGTGTGTTGGTGTTGTTTTCCGTTTTGTATTTGTTTCTGGGTTTTTTTATGTATGAATGTTGTCAGCATCATTTTCTCTGTTTGTTGGAGTCATGCACTGATATAAAATGAAACTCGTTTCAACACCAAATTGTATAAATCTTTTACTTTTTCCAAATGACCTGTCAGGAGTCCTTGATTTGGAAAAAAGTCAAAATGTGTCATTATTAACTTAAATAAAGCTGTTTAACCACAAAAGCCAGATATTGATAATTGTTACAGATTTGCAATTAATTCAAATTGCATTAATTCAATTAAAAGTTTGCATTTGCTTAACTGATATGCCATTTATATTTTTTTATAAAATATATTCTAATAATAATTCTGCATTGGGTGCAAATCTGCCTTTCAGTGTTTGTAATGTAATAATTTGACCTAATGTTTATTAGTATTATCTTTCCCTGTTGAGAAAAGACCATTTGTAAATACAAGTATACAGTTATAAATCACAAATGAACCACTAAAGCATTTCCGTACAATACAAACACTGTTTGGCCGTACAGAATTATTCAAGTCTTATCAGAGTGTTTACATAAGAATCAGATCAATGAATTGGGATTTTATGACATGCAAATATATTCAAAACCCTATTTAAAGTACAAGCATGTTTTTTGGACCAGCATCATCTAATATGAATATAGTATTCATTGAGTAACATGATATTATGATCTGATGCCATTACTATACCATGATACCATCACAATATCTTTTTGAAGGAGCCAGCACATTAACGTCAGCATGAAATCAAAATGAACCATTATTTATCTGTGCACATTATTATTATTTTAAATTCATGTGCCCTCGTAATATATAATCAAAATAACTTCTCCCTCTTTCAGCGACATCTCTTCTCTTCTCTGATGATGTGTTTACTGGCGTGAGGGCGGGGCAAACTGTCACTCATATGAGATCCACCAATAGCAAACTACAACCATCAAATGATCCAATCAACTCCTCATGGACAAAATCAAGTCCCGTCCTACATTTGTTCTTGTCCAGGAATTATCACAATGGGGATTAAAATACTATCACAACTTCTGTTTCATGCCGACTTTAACTGCAGCATATGTCATAGACGCTCAGAGTACCTTAGCAAGTTTATTACTCATGATTAATGAGCAATGCCTTAGCAAACACCACAAATACTTCTTGGGAGGAAACAAAAATAAAGGAACACAGATTTTTGTTTATTGAGAGAGTTTGTTTTGCTTGGACACAGTTTGCAACATCATTCCAAAGCTGTGTGTTCCTCAAATAAGGTTGATATCGATATAGACTGAACAAGAACAGCACAGCTTCTTTTAAAACTAATTTGGTGTGTTCAAGTTCTCCTGGAAATGTTGTATTTACCAGGTGGGAAGCAGTGTTGGCAATTTAGTGATTTTGTCAGTAGACGAGTCAAACCATGAAACCGGTACGATTTGAGTCTGACCTTTTTCAGTGTATTTTATTTATTGGGTCAACAAAATATATTTTTAAAAGCTTTTTGTATGAATTGAAATGCCTCCTTTAATAATGTTTAAAAACATGACATACATTTATCTTCATATTAGAAATTATTTTGTTTTTTTCAGTTGACACCACCTTTTTTGTCATGTCCCTCAAGGCCTTCTATGAAAGTATACTTGGGATATGAATAATAAAATGATAAAAAAAGCCCATTTATTCTGTCATTCCCATAAATATCCATCTGTGCTTTTTTTGCTGGGAATGCTGGGAAGTAAATTCACGATTATTCATTAAAATCCCATTATTTAGTAACCCCTCAACCCCGTTACAACAAACCATTCTCCCCTATAAAAATAATGAACTGATTCTTATGTGACGTCATTAATAGGAAGTGACATCATAGAAGTCTTCTGAACAACATTGTGAGCAGACACAGGCAATTGACCACCTTCTTTAATAATTATGACTAAATTATGTTGTGAAATTGTGTTTGTCAAGCTTAACGACTCAACCCCGTTACATCAATTAAAGATAGAAAACTATTACTTGTGAAAATGATCTTTGTTATTTCAACATTATTCATGATTTCTTAATATCATGCATGCCATACGCTCTCCATTTATTCACTAGATTTAGAGCAGTGGACAATTTGGGCAAAAAATCACAACCCCATCACACCTACATTTTTATTAATTATTATTATTAAGTTTATGAAAAAGTAATTTAAAGTTAGTTGAATTCTGTCTGAAATATTCAATCATAAGAATACTGATTTTAGTTCAATTTCTGAAGTTAAACCTTTGATAAAAAATGATGAGGTTTCTGTCACAAAAAGTGCCCATTTCAGGCTTTATAGCAAAAGTGTGAAATTTTATGTATCTTTTATATTTGCAATGACTGAAATAGTGTGAGGGACGTCTGATTAATAGGAAAATGTTGATTTGATCACAGATACATTTTATAATAATATTCAGAGAGCTCCCATAGTGTCTATAACTTAAAATAATGACCAATAATAATAGGGATTTGATGCCTAAGATGAGAAAATATGTTTTTCTGGAAGTTAAATATGTCATTAATGTTGTGGGGTGTTCAGAAAACTAATACATTTTGTTAAAAAATCTAAAAATGTGTAAGTCCAAATCGGTTTCGTGGAGTGACTCAGATTTAGCGACTTCTGCTAAATAAGGTTTGTCCAGGAAGTTGCTAGATTTAAGCAGCTTCTTGGACAAACCCTATCTAGATTCTTATCTCACTCACTGATATTTATATTAATATAGCTAAATGAGAGAAATCACCATTATGAGGTCATCTAGTGACATTTAGCAATGGGATTTCAATTGAATGCAGTTAGCAACATGGTGGGAATGAATCGACGTCAGATGCGTTTAAAGGGTTAGTTCACCCAAAAATTTAAATTCTGTCATTTATTTCTTACCCTCATGCCGTTCCACACCTGTAAGACCCGTAAGACACGACACACTGATTCATTTGTGCTCCTGAAGCAGTGTTTTGAAATCAGCCATCACTATATAAGTCGTTATTTTGTTTGTTTTTTTGGCGCTCCAAAAATATTCTCGTCGCTTTATAATATTAATATTGAACCACTGTACTCACATGAACTGATTTAAATATGTTTTAATACATTTATGGATCATGAGAGAGGAAATGTCATTGCTGGCTATGAAGGCCTCACGGAGCCATCGGATTTCAACTAAAATATCTTAATTTGTGTTCAGAAGATGAACGAAGGTCTTACAGGTGTGGAACAGCATGAGGGTGAGTAATAAATTACAGAATTTTCATTTTTGGGTGAACTAACCCTTTAAGTCACTTTAGTTGGAACAAGATGGCGGTGTACCTTCTCTTCATTAACTACACAAAAATACAGCAAGGGTTTTGAAATCTGCTTCTAGAAAATGAAGAACAAAGAATATACATCAGGTGTATTTAACTTTTTGAAGTTTTTAATTTATTTATGAAGGCACTGTAAACTTTATCACTACATATATTGTTATATTACAATGCTATTATATTTTGCGCAGGGGATTAGCTTATAAAATCCTGACAATGTAAATATTGTGGTATTCCGCCTTTCCTCACTAACACGCCCCCAGCTCATAAAAATCATGCTTCCTTCACGTGCTATTTTCTAATTCCCACTTCAGAAGTCGTGATTACGAGCTTGTTATATTCAAGTGCTTTGTTGTCGGAATGAACAGGAATCATGGAGGACACAACGTTTATTCTTACCTATTTATTGGAAAAAAGTCTTATTAAAACCAAAATTATACTATGTGTCCCATGCAACCATTCACAATGCTATCTAGATAGTCCGCTTGCTGACGATTCTGTAATTTCAGTCACTGTTTTCACTGTGTATGAAACATACAATACGCTTCAAAGGATTACTCATATATGTGCACTACATTAATGACAAGACTAGAGGATCTAGCTGTTGTGGGGGGAAAAACTAATAAATCATAGCCTACCTGTCACAGCAGTAGTTCTCCCCTCCACCATATTTAATGTTTCTGGTATGCTCATCTCGTATCAAAATTATTTCCGAACTTCCCAGTGGTAAACACGACATCAGAGGGCATTCATGTGCAATTTTTATCTAGGAAACTCGTATTCTGATAGCGCATGAAGGCAGCATTAAAGAAAATCCCGAGCTTCCCACTGGTATTTACGACTTGGTGGCGTTCATGTGCGTTCAACTCTATTTTTTTACAGTCTATGGTTCAACTCCTAAATACTATCTTTTCGACCTCCTACATCTGTAATTTGGGTTTGTGTACATAATGGCATTTGTACTACCCAAACCACAGGTGTCTGCAAATTTACATCTTCCCTCAAAAACATTTTCATACGTCAATATTAACTTTTAACAAGACCTGGAGACCTGGGCTTCAGTTCAGTAATGAATTTCCTGTTCACAATCCACTAAAACACTTACAAAAGCTAGTAGCCACAACAAAGATGCAATTAAAATGTATTAAACAACAACGCTAGTTATGCTGCATTCTGCCAATACTTTAAAACAAGTACACTTACAAATCAATCAGTTTCAGTGAGTCTTGCACTTTTGCAATCTCGTTAAACATCACAACCAACATTTACATATGTTACTTAGGCAGGCTGAACATATCCAGAATGTTTGAATAATTAAATACATCTGCATTAGGGCTGGGTATTTAATCAAATTTCATGATTTGATTCTATTTTGATTCCAATCCGCAAGCTTGAGATTCTATTCAATACAATTTGATATCGCTTTGGATATATATATATATATACATATATATATATATATATATATATATATATATATATATACAGAGAGAGAGAGAGAGAGAGAGAGAGAGAGAGAGAGAGAGAGAGAGAGAGAGAGAGAGAAAAGAAAAAAATCTCTCTCAATGCAACCCCTCCTGTTCGAACCGCCAGCTCTAAGCGGGACTCGAACCCGGCAATCTGTCACGCCACATTTCATAATAAATAGGCATAATTTGAAATCTGAGACTTTGTTTTATATGCAAGTAACAAAACACAAAGCTTATTGGATGAGAGGCGCACAACAAATACGGCTTAGTGAATGATATCAAAATGAGAATGATTAAAACTGAGAAATCAGTATTGTTAATCAAGCCATAATTTGCATAAAATACTGCAGTGGTTTATTCTCTTAATTTCATACCACAATCTTCTTTTTTTGTCCCACAATCATATAACAACGTTTGCACAATAAACAAAAGTTCAGGCTTTTCAGTCTGGAGAATCCCATAATCAACCAGGAGGGACTCAAACAGTTAGACACATTTAAACACATAAAATATCTTTCCCAGTATCCTGGGTATTGCATCTGTGTTAGCATTAGATTTGCTTCTATTCTTAAAAATAACTATTATAGCAGAAAAACTGCTTTTACAAATAAATAAAGGACAGAAAGACATGCAGAATGAATCAGAAATTCATAAAAAAATCTTCTAGCTTTACCAAAACGTTCACATTTTGTGAGTTTTTCCACAAAGAAAAGTAACAATATCTGGATGCAATTTTTCTCAGTGTTAATGGTTCCACAGAAACGTGTCGTTTCAATCCAGAGTCTGGTTTGCTGTGAATAAATGCTCTTGTTGTGAACAGGCGATGTTTTCTTCTCAGTCACGTCACTGAGGTTGTATTTGTGCTTCTTAAGTCCTCTGTGTTTCAAAAGCAATCTCCAGCTCAATCCAGGCTTTTCTCAATGACTCTCTCTTCACATTGCAGAGCATTTTTTAACAGAAGACGGATCCGCATTTGCCTGCTGTCGCATGCTTTCTTTTTGGAAGAAAAGAAAGGTATTAAAGAGGGAAGGTGAAAGACAGTGGAACTTTTAAAAATACAGTAACACTTTATTTTACATTGTCTTTTGTTACTAAAAAAAGTAATTACTACAAATTGTGCTTAATTACATGCAACTATCTCTAAAACACGCCTTAATCCTAACACTATGGTAAGTACATGTAGTTAATTATTATTACTCAATACTTAAATGTAGAATTGCACTGTAACACAGACACCTTAAAATCAAAGTATTCAATAGCTGTAAATCCCAGAGAGTTTCATCGCTGCCTACAATCTTCTAAAGGTGTAATCCTAGTCAAAATGCCATGTAAAACGTCCTTACATGTCTATATTTTCCTGTTTAAGTTGTTAATTCTTGTCAAAAATAAGCTACAAGTGGGGCAGATTTAGTTCAAAATCAAAAATCTAACCCAACTGGAAACCTACTAATAAATGTACTGTATTAAAAATCGACTTTGCACACAAATTCACTACAGTGCATTCTGGTATTGCCTTCCAAAAAGACATGGAATTACTCCTAAAAGATCATCTGCCACATCTTTTAATGCACATATGATGCATTAAAATTCTGTCTAGATGTGTTTTGGAACAGACCTGATACACATGAACTGTAATGATGAATTCACCTGCCAGATCGATCCTTGAGATTCCCATCAGACCTTCGTACAAGCCCTTGATGGGGTTTTCTCCAGCGGTGATCACTCCGTGCAGCCAGATGAGCAGCATTCTGTGCCCGTGCTCCTTGTAGCTCTTTGTACCTTTTAAAGTTCAGAGCTTGTCATCACTATGGCAGATATTAATCACATCAGACACCTGCCTCTGATCCTACAACAATGCATTACGTCTAGGAAAATGGTGCAAATTAAAGGCTAGTGTAGCCAAGTTTCTGTAATCCATTTAGCCTGAGTAGTAGTGGATGTCTATTTAAAGGTGCCCTAGAATCAAAAATTGAATTTACCTCAGCATAGTTGAATAACAAGAGTTCAGTACATGGAAATGACATACAGTGAGTCTCAAACTCCATTGTTTCCTCCTTCTTATATAAATCTCATTTGTTTAAACGACCTCCGAGGAACAGGCGAATCTCAACATAACACCGACTGTTACGTAACAGTCAGGATCATTAATATGTATGACCCCAATATTTGCATATGCCAACCCATGTTCAAGGCATTAGACAAGGAAAGGCAGTTTTAACGTCTGGATCTGTGCACAGACAAGGTAAGCCAGCAAGAACAACAGCGAAAAATGGCGGATGGAGCAATAATAACTGATATGCATGATATCATGATATTTTTGATTTTGATTGTCTTTCTAAATGTTTCATTAGCATGTTGCTAATGTACTGTTAAATGTGGTTAAAGTTACCATCGTTTCTTACTGTATTCACGGAGACAAGAGCCATCGTTATTTTCATTATTAAACACTTGCAGTCTGTATAATTCATAAACAAAACTTCATTCTTTATAAATCTCTCCAACAGTGTAGCATTAGCCATTAGCCACAGAGCATAGCCTCAAACTCATTCAGAATCAAACGTAAACATCAAAATAAACACTGTACTTACATAATTCGAAGCATGCATACAGCATGCATGACGAACATCTTGTAAAGATCCATTTGAGGGTTATATTAGCTGTGTGAACTTTGTAAATGCACTGTAATATAGTTGAGAGCTCGTGTGGCACGCGAATTAAAGGGGCGGCGCGCTGCCAAAATCAGTGTATAGTTAATGATGCCCCAAAATAGGCAGTTAAAAAAATTAATTAAAAAAAATCAATGGGGTAATTTGAGATGAAACTTCACAGACACATTCAGGAGACACCTTAGACTTATATTACATCTTGTGAAAAAGCATTCTTGGGGACCTTTAAGATTCCAGACCTCATATATTTAGAGACAATTTGAATTTTTGTGCATATTTTCAAATTAAGATATTTGGCATTTTCAGGCAAACCATATGTTTGGTTTGAGAATATGCACAATTTTTCTTTGATTGTCACTTTATTTTCAATCCCGTTGTGCTGCGACATTTCATAATTTCTTAATTTAAATAATATTTTTTTGTATTAAAAAAAATCAGAGCATTTAAAAGTTTCGGTTTGATCCGATTTTGAAACTAGTCTCTTGTGCTCACCAAGGGTGCATTTATTTGATTTATTATTTACTCCAGTCTTAAGTGTCACATGACATAAATGACATAAATGTCTTTACTGTCACTATTGATGAATTTTAATGCTGAATTTTTTTTTTTAATTTTTATTACATTTTTAAAAGCTTTAATTTTTTTTTTTATATATGTATATATATATATATATATATATATATATATATATGCGTCAGATCACAGCATTCGATGGCATACCTGTCCACTGGTGTTCTATGGATCGAATATGTGCATCAGAGAACTTCCAGTGCCGAGCCAGTGTTTTCCACTCGCCTGGTTTGAGATACTTGCTGGAAAGTTTCCATAGGACGGATCGGATATGTTGTGTCTCCTGTTGATGGTCCTGCTTAAAGGTAAGACTTGTTCCCACCAGAGAGTCAGAGTCACACGTCACATTTTCCTGGAGGGCAAATTAACACATTAAAAATAGCACACAATCTTTAATTATGATAGATAACAAATAAGACTCAAATAATTTAAGCCTAATGTACATTGAACATACCTTTTCCCATTTGTAAAATCTGTCAGCTTTGATAATCATATCAACAACATTCACATGGCTGGCTCGTGCTGCAACATCAAGCGATGTCTTCCCCTGCTGTAACATTAGAAGTAAACATCTTCTGTTTAATTGTTTGTTTAGAAATGTATTTGAATATGAAAATATATCATCCACACCCAAGTGTATGAATAAATATATCATCCACACCCAAGTGTCTTTTGTTTTAACTGTTTGATCAGAATTGAATTTAAATGATAAATATTGTCCACACCCAAGTGTGATAACAGGAAATTGCACCTTGTCGACTAGATTGAGGTTGACTCCAGAAATCAGGATCATCTCAGCGATGTTTTGCCGACCGTGTTCTGCTGCAATGTGCAAAGCAGTTTGAAGCCGCTGTAAGGAACAATTGTTGATGAATGAATTAAGAAATCGCTTTCTAAATCACTGAAATCATCACTGTTTGCATTTGTAAATGTGAAATGAACCACACTCACATTGTCAAAGATGTCCAGGTCGCATCCCGCATTTATAAGATCCTTCACTATTTCTGTGGAGTTGTTGAGTACTGCCAGGTGGAGAGCTGACATATGTTGCTGGCAAAGAATAACAAAGTACTAAATGGCAGCATAAATGGCGCACTTCATGAGGTCAAAAAACTGTAGTCTTGTGATATCTTTTATACTTATTTATTTGAGATGTTTCAACACCTGATTCACTAATTATGTAAATCAGATGATAAATTCGCAAATACACACACAAAATTAGTGTTGAGCATAATTTGCATGGCACAATTCCCCATCACATGTTTTCACTAATTAGAATCTCAATCACATTCTTGCATCTCTGTATTTTATCCCTAAGATGGGAGTGTCTATTGTCTGGATGTGGGCATTATGGAATGTGCTCTGGATGAGCAAATAGCACATATATATGCTGTAAATCACCATGCGTTATCGCTCTATATCAGCACGGCTGTGATTCGGCCATAGATACTCACAGCGTGCTGATATACAGCCATATTGCATGGCTACTCGTGTAATATTGCGTTTGTACAACAGTTCGATGGCACAAGTGTGTAAATAAATAAGAAACAACAACAGAGTGTCATTAAAACCCTCTTTTGTGAGGAACTACTTCCTTCCGCCACGGATTCAAATCTCAAGTTGACAGTTTAATAATTGAGCCCAAGCCTCCGTTACTAATTCTAAAACGTCACTTTAGAACTACGAAGGAATGTTAAGTCGATTCATTGAAACTCACTGTAACATGAGAGTATTATGAGAGAGAGATCGCCTGAATGAGTGTATTACCTGCATCTAGCTGATATTCTTCAGGTCATTCTTATATTTATAATCACAAAATCAGTTTGAATGTCCGCCGAGAAAGCAATATCTTTGTCCTTTTAACAGTTAAGGGGATTTCCCATGACAGCGTTATTCAATGCATTTGTCAGTTGCCTTTTATTGTTTACAACCTTGTTTCAGTCCCTTTCAATATAAAAGTCTTTGCTACTGACTCACTCATAAAGACAGTCTTTGCTGCCATTTAATGGTGTAATAACATAACTTTCACCGAAGTCGAAATCACAATCACCAATGGGCCCTTTCTCAATACCAAAGGCATGCTATTTATGTAAAATAATATTTATTGAAAAAACATTTAAATAAACTATAAGAAATTGTAGTCTGCCTCGACCCAGATTCCACTCCAAAGTATAATTTAGAATAAGCTCATCCCCAAAATGGCTTAATTATCATAGAGAAGAAGAAAGTCAACTGGTATATTGTTTATGTACCATTTGATTGATCAAATCCTGAGCAAATGGTCATCAATTGTAGAATGGGAATGGGTGTGGGACACAGAGAACCAGTAGGTGTCATCAACTTCATTAACATACAGACCACAACTGGTAAAACATGAGAAACTTCATTTACATGAAGAGTGGTAAACGGTAAACATGTTAAAAGGTTTGAGATTTGGATGTTCTGGGTTCATGATGAACCCAAGGTGCTAAGTGTACTTTGTCACTGCTACGCTGCAATAAAATTCTTCATAGAGATCTTCAACATCCTCATCATTTTTTCTTACATTGGCGAGCCACCCAGCGAGGGATTTCCAATCAAGTGGGGAAAGGTAAGAAAAAGCTGTTTTCTTTCTTTTACGCTGGTTTTTGTCAGGGAACCCCCTCGTTTAAAAAAAATCTAGAAAGGAAATTTTAAGGACAGAAAAGAATTTAGTTTATTCAGTATTAGCAGGAGGAGTTCTTAAGCCTATTCTATACAATTTTGTTTAAGATTCTAACGGAACTGAATCAGCCCAATGGCTAGAGTTGTATTGGAATTGTTGTTTCTAAAGTAACTGAAACAAAGTGCTTGAGTTTAAAGTTTCTAAAGTAAATGAAACTTGGTGTTAGTCTCTTATAATTCTGTTAAGATTCTAAAGTAATTGAATCAACCCAACGCATTGTGGTGGCAGAGTTGTATTAGAATTGTTGTTTCTAAAGTAGTTGAAACAAAGTGGCAAGTTTCTAACGTAACTGAAACTGAGTGTAGAGTTGTTATAATTCTGATGAAATTCTAAAGTAACTGAATTGACCCAATGCAGTGTGGTCAAAGAATTATTTCTAACAGTTATTTGAAAGAATAACTGAAGTGCAGTGCAGGGAGTCTGACGCACAGTGATTCTGTGAAATTTAAAACAATAACCCGAAGCAGTGTGGTTTTGCCCAACATACTGAGGCATTGTTTTAAATTTGATAAACTGTTAAGCCGAACTACTGTGGCTAAGTATGTGGTTTTGTCCAACTTACTGTGACAGTATTACATGTAGAGTAGTTAGATTTAAGGCCAGATGGAGTTCATTTGTGTCTGAATTAGACTAACAGTTATCTTAAAGCAACTAGATAACGTATAGTTATTGAAACAAGACATTGTGAATAGTTGTTGAATTATCACAGTTCAATAAGGTCTTGAAAATGGAAGAAATTATCATTAAATACATAGCTAAGCATGGTTCACCTGGAATGTTTGATGGGATAGAGAAGGCAGATGATCACAATTGGGCTATGGGTCAATTCAAAAATTCCCCCAAAATACCTAAGAACAAAGAAGGAAAAATTGCTAATGCACTTCAAGTAATTTTTGCTTCATACAAAGTAACTAGGAAGAAAGTAGATGAGTTAAAAGCTGAAAATGAACAACTCGCTGTAGGGGTAATTTCTACAAAAAATTACCTAGCTACTGAAACGATATGGAAAGAAGAAAAGATCAGAATGCAGAATGAGATTGCATTTCTTAGAACTAACAATGACATGCTTAAATCATCTGTGGAAAAATTTGCCAACACTTTGGAGGAAACCAAGGCAGCTTGTGAGTTTATGATCAAGAATGACATAACTGAGAAAATCACCAGTAAGACCTTGTTAGGTGTCACATTGTCTATCCCAGTTCCAGAAAAGCCAGATTTGCAGGAAAATAGCTCTGAAGGTTTGGAAAGAGATTTTCAGTCATTCAGTAGTCAAGACTCTGATTGTACAGTTAGATTTCCCATGGCACCAGTTCATACTACTACAACTATGCGTGCTATTGAAGGAAGGGAAGAGCAAATGACCACTACCATGGTCAGAGGATTTAATCCAACTGAACTAGAAACTGTGATCAAGAATATTGGGAAATTTGATCCTGCTAAACAAGCTCCATTAGATTTTCTGAAAAACTGAGATTTCAACCTGGTCTCATGACGAAAACAACCTGGTCTCATGACGAAAACAACCTGGTCTCATGACGAAAACGTACCTGTGGGCACCGGTGAGTACATATCGCTGCAGTTTCGCTCTGAAATGTCCGCTGAGCGGCGCCAAAAGCGTGTTTTCTTTTTTTTTTTGCCGGAGCAGATAATAGGGTGAATGCGGTACGTTTTTATGACATTGCTTTTTAGACGAATCGCCGCGGTTCTCGATTTGACATTTGCGCTCCGTTGCGTTTTAAAATAACTTCCCACCAACACTACGCCTAAACCTACCCGATAGCGTTAACAAAAGCAAACGCGACGTAAGAAGCATCCGTTTTTCAGCTCGTTTAGATCTCTCTTTGAGCTCTTTTTTTGCTTTTTTTTTTTTGCCGTCAGTTGCCTTTCACGGGATTCGTACCCAGGCAGGGGGAGTTGACTCCTCGCCGTAAGTCCAACTCCGTATCGGCCGAGCTACCGAGCAAGCTTGGTCGCGGCCAAAAAAAGCGAAACCCGTAGAGCCGGAAAGTCCAAAGTACGTTCGTTTACAAATCGGGCACTCCGGTCAGATGCGTTTTGAAGTCGTGACATGATATCGCGCGAGGAAATGCCAAAACGAGTCTTTACGAATCCATAATCCGACCCCGGCCGTCATCCAAACCGTGCGTGAAAACGAGCAAAAGCGCTTATCGACGTTTTACCGGCCTCTAGCGTTCGTTTCTGTTGGAAACTGCAACCAGACGTACGCACCGGTACGTAATGTTGTGTCTCGCGAAAACGTGCCCACTTGTACATCTCTCCCATGAGACCAGGTTGCGAGATTTACCAATTTACAGACAGTGATGCATGTGTTTTGTTAAGAATGTGCTTGCCTTACACTTTGTCTGGAGCCTTTACTCAGAAAGTAAAGGACAGAACTGCTAATAAGTCAGAGAGAAAACAGGCACTACTTGAAGTTTTAGGTGTGACGTCAGTTAATTGGGATAAAATATCTGAGATGCACATGAGAAAAGGGGAGCACCCAGCAGCGTTTTCAGAAAGATTATTGGAGGTGCTTAAAACTTTCAGTGGCAATTCAGATATTACTAAGAATGATGTCAGTTTCACGTCTGCCTTGTTTAACAAATGTGACTCACTCATTCTGCTGTGTCAATGTTTGTGACACCTCTCTCTGAGTATAATGACATTATTGCTAAAATGACACAGTTCTACAACAATAATGCAAATGCAAATAGTCAAATGAAAGATGCCAAATCTAGACATCCAGTTGCTGCCTTTGGCAGAAGAGAATGTTCTGGATTATCTGATGGTTTACATCATAGGACAAGGAGATTTGCAAGAGTAAATTCAGAAGGTGTTATTCTTTGCTATGCATGTGGAAAAGCTGGTCACATTGCTAGACATTGTCAAGACAATGAGAGACCTCATCAAAGCTTTGTCTATCATGCATGTGGAAAGCATGGTCACATTGCAAGGCATTGTTTGCAGAAAAGGAGGAAAAATCAGGAAGTTGTTTATTTTGCATGTGGAAAAGCTGGTCACATCATTAGACATTGTCAAGACAATGAGAGATCTCTTCAAAGATTTGTCTGTCATGCGTGTGGAAGGGATGGTCACATTGCAAGGCATTGTTTGCAGAAAAGGAGGAAAGATCAGGAAGTTGTTTGTTTTGACACAAGGAAAGAGTGTGTCACTTTTCACATAAAAGAAAGGTGGGCTATCACGATTTGCTTAAGCAAATAGGCAATATAGAAACCCAGTTGGCACTGTTGAAAGGAAATAAAGAAGAAGACATTCACACTTTGCCTGACAAATCACTGCATGAACGACATGACTGTAACTCAGTCACAAGATGAGTGATATTAATTAGATGCTGATATTAATTAGAATTGTTTTATGATAGTAAACATTCTTTTTGAAAATGTGCTACTATCAAAAGGGGGGTGATTCTTTATAATTTATGAAAAATGTTTTATTGGCACTGATATGTAAATGTAATTTATAAGAACTGTTTTAATGGCATTCATTTTAAAATGAATTTAAGACATTACTGATGTTTGATGTTTTGAGATGAAATGTCTGTGACTTTGATGTGTAAATGTGAAAAGATCCTTGTGGGGGAAATGGGGGGGGGGGACCTTTTCTGATTATTGTTTCAGAATATAAGCATCGAGATGTTTGTCTGAAATGTGAAAACTCCTGGAGAAAGATGATCTGATCGTTTGAAGGATGAGAAGGCCAGTTGAACCAGTGGAGCCATAGGACATTCTCAAGAAAAAGAACAGTGATCCATGATCCAGAAACCCAGAGATTCCAGACTTGCAAGATCCAGAACCCAAGGCCTAAAAGTTCTAGAAACCCTGCAATCCACCATGGGTTGAATGGAACTGATGGAGTGACACAGACTCCAACAACAAGTGACTGCTTCTTCTAGAAGGACTTATGATCCAGGTGGAAAAGAATGGACAATGAGAAGAGAAACAAGAGGAGATCAAACAGCTTCAGAGACTACGGACAGACGTCCTTCCACCTAGATGGAAAACAAGTGGGCAAAAGAACATACCCACACTAAGAAATGCACAACCACAGACTCACTGCACATGACACTAGAATGAGACAAATATATGCATACTTTGATGCAGAGAATGTAATTTTTGAATGCTGAACACACACATGTGGATAAAGGATGTCCACACTGAGAAAATGGACACAATGCACAGGACAAAATGAAAAAGCACACGCACACACACATTGTCTATTGATTTTTGATTAGAGTTAATCAAAACTAAATAATTGGCTATTATTACTGATGCAAAGGAAAGATTATGAAAGCCCAACAAGGTTTGAAGAAAAAAAAAAAAGACACGATTTTGGCAAAACAAATGCATGTCGGAGACTTAGCTATTGCCTATTCTGCCTTGTTATTATGTTTAAACGTCAAATTGCAAATAACTCAAGGACACTCCCACTGGCTGTGATGGTCCTTGAATGTCTTCTCACCCAAACCCAAGATGTTTGTATTTCATTTTGTCAAATTTTAGAAGAGTCTCTTTGATAATTCTGCCCAATTGGATGGAGCTGTAACCAGTGTGCATGAGGTGATGACCCAATGACAGGTAAGATTCTCCTTTGGCCAGCGGAGGACAACCTAAGGCACCGCCACTGGGCACCTGCCCAATAGAGAACGGGAGGTGTAATCTGTGAAAATGGAGTGGTTGTGATGCTTGTTTTGGCCCAAGAGCATCAAAGGGGGGACTATAAGAAATTGTAGTCTGCCTCGACCCAGATTCCACTCCAAAGTATATTTTAGAATAAGCTCATCCCCAAAATGGCTTAATTATCATAGAGAAGAAGAAAGTCAACTGGTATATTGTTTATGTACCATTTGATTGATCAAATCCTGAGCAAATGGTCATCAAGTGTAGAATGGGAATGGGTGTGGGACACAGAGAACCAGTAGGTGTCACAACTTCATTAACATACAGACCACAACTGGTAAAACATGAGAAACTTCATTTACATGAAGAGTGGTAAACTGTAAACAGGATAAAAGGTTTGAGATTTGGATGTTCTGGGTTCATTCCGACTCAATGATGAACCCAAGGTGCTAAGTGTACTTTGTCACTGCTACGCTGCAATAAACTTCTTCATAGAGATCTTCAACGTCCTCATCATTTTTTCTTACAAAACCAATTAGCCATTATAAAAGTGTATGTCTGTACAATAGGAAATAAACAAGCAAATGTTTTAGTCAAAAGTACAAACACAGCACTAGTTATAGTACAGGATTTCAGTCAAATAAACATATAAAGTTATGAAACTTAACTTTGCATTTATAATTTCAGTTTACAGCCAAATGATCGTCGAAGATCGTCGTAGCACAAAATTACAATCCAATCACACAATTCCTTATTTACGTGCAGTTAGTGAAGGAGGGATAGGCGGAATTGCGCTGAATAACACACAACAAAAGCGCTCAGTCGCGTGCGCTCGCTCTCTCTGTCGCGCCCGCGCGATCAGTTCTCCTCACGCCTGAATAGTCAAATACACGTGCACACAGATGTCTACATGTCCATCGTGTGGAGTATCTCGCGTGAATACAGTCGGTTATGGCTGAACAGTCGGTTAAGTGGAAGTAAACAGGTGGGTAATAACTGGATATGCATCAGTTACGTCCATGCATTCAGCAGCCCAATTAAATAGGCCTACCTGTCTGTCATTAATGTTAATCAAACAACAAAAGATGTTAAATAAATGTAGGCTATACACTGTAAAAAATTACCGTGATTTTAACAGTAAAAGACTGTAAAAATGCTGCGGTGAAAAACTGTTAATTGGTTTACAGAAAGTTTCCGTACTATATACGGTGAATAACTGTAATAGATCTAACGGTACATTTAATGTAATTTTACGGTAAAATACCGTTAAATTCACAGTTTTTGGAAGTGAAAAATAACAATTCATTGTAAAATTTACAGTGAAACACCGTATATTGACATTCCCACAATTCCCTGCGTGACACTTCACATTTGATATATTTTTGTTGAAATAACTCTGTTTCTTCTTAGTTTTTCTCATTTTTTTCTAATCAGTTATGTACATTAGGTTTTTATGTTACATATAATGTTGTTAAATTAATGTTTATTGCATTTTTAAAATTTCATGCATGTTACCATGATGGTGTTTAGTGTGTGTGTGAATGACACTGTGTGCACCTTCTATATGTTAGTGTTGTCCTTCTCAGCTTGTGATGAACTTTGATTCATCATGTGACTCTTATCACCACTGTGTTTGGTGACTGTCAGTGTATTATAAAGATACAAAACAGATATTAGGACTTCATTAGGTTGGTAAATGCCAGTGAAAATGCTGAGTGGCTAGTAACTTTGGAAAACCACTAGCCACAGTGGCTGGTGAGCAAAAAAGTTAATGTCAAGCCCTGATTATACCTCATGTTTAAACACTATCTACATAAGAGCCAGCAGCAAATTCCCGAAGGACTGGCTGAGATGAAGCTGTTCTCGGCGGGTACACGAGCACTGAACGATCGCTGACGGCCTGGAGCTCACATCTCCGAAAGCGTCTTAACAAAGTGAAATAGTAAAATAGGTGCTATGTTTATATATGAGTCACATATCTGAGGTCTAAATAACTACATTCATACTCTTGTGTCTGTGACACAACAACTGTAGTATTTATAAAATTATGGTGTTTGCTTGTCTGCCATGACACTTGCTGTGCAAGCGGAGTGAAACAAACAGTGAAACGGTTGCTGTGATGATACTGATAGAATATTGCATGGCTGGAAAGACCTCTCAGCCAATCAGATTTGAGAACCAGAATGAACTGTTGTATAAAATGTTATAATTATGTTTATAATTAAGGGAAAGAATTTTTTCATATGATTTTTATGATTTATTCTTTCTAAGTTTTTAAATCATCAACTGTTATTTAACACAGAATGTTGGCAAGAAGATCTGAATCCATAATGAAGGCAGTATAACAAAAAATATACATTATGCATCTGCCAGATACTTAATTTAAAGTGACAAACATTCTCTCCTGCTCTACAGTAAATGTTATACTTATTGATAGCTTTTAAAAAGCAAGCATGTTGGACTGTTAACTGATGTTTTTTAGGACTCACTGTGTCTACTGAATCCAGACTGATCCCAGCCTGTATCAGCAGTCTGACCTCTTTGCCCGAGCCATGCTGGGCCACCAGATGAAGAGCCGTTTTGTTGCTCTATAACAAGAAACACATTACCATGTGCTTTAATTTGCTGTACTGAAAACAAGTTGAAAATCTCATTAGTTATGATGAAGACTGCAGATAAAATAAAACATTGTACTCACATGAGTAAGTTCATTGACATTGCATCCAGCCTCCAGCAACAGTCTGATACACTCATAATGACCCCCTTCAGCTGCCAAATGTAAAGCCGTCATGCCGTCCTGATGAAAGATCACAATGTGAAGCAAATAAATACTTCAAACCAAAAAGCTCTTACAATTGGAGTGAGACTTACAATGTTTCTTTCATCAATGTTCTCCCCGGTCTCCATAATCTTCTGTAGGACGTCGCTGTGGCCTTGCTTAGCTGCCAAATTCAGTGCAGTGTTCTCCTCCTGCAGTTCATGAACATCATATTAACACTGCATCACACATGACACGTCTCTGACCTCATATCATCACCACAGTGTCACACCACTTAAAGGGACAGTTCACCCAAAAATGAAAATGATCCCATAATTTACTAACCCTCAAGCCGTCCTAAGTATATATGACTTTCTTCTTTCAGACGAACAGAGTTATGTTAAAAAATATTCTGGCTCTTTCAAGCTTTATAATGGTATTGAATGGGGCTCGAGATTTTGAAGCCCAAAAAAGTGCATCCTTCCATCTTAAAAGGCCTTGTGAAGTGAAGTAATGAGCTTTTGTAAGAAAAATATCCATATTTATAACTTTATATACTATAATCACTAGCTTTGTGTTTGACTGAAAGAAGAAAGCCATATATCCACCTATGATGGCTTGAGGGTGAATAAATAAAAGGGTGAGTACAGAATAATTTTCCTTTTTGGGTGAACTATCCCTTTAAGTCTACAGCTTTCATTTTGGTCACATTAGCAAGTTTGGCACACTTTGATCTCTACTTTGGCATTTTGCATATAAACTCAGCAAAAAAAGAAATGTCCTCTCACTTTCAGCTGATTTTCCTTCCAGTAAATGTCTTAAAGTGCCCCTATTATGCCTTTTTTAAGGTTCCTAATATTGTTTTGGGAGTCTCCTACAACAGGTTTAAATGCATGCAAGGTCAAAAAACACTTTCGTCTTCTCATAATATACAGTTAATTTCACATCAGTTCACCAAAGATTGGTAAACGATTCGTTTGAAGCAGTTCAATGAATCAATCTTTCTAAACCCCTCCTTTAAATGAGCTTACACTGCTCTGATTGGTCAGATGGCCCAATCCTTTGTGATTGGTCTACTGCGCGCACTGCACGCCCATTACCATACTGAATGACAGCTATCAATTTCGCAAGACATTGAATACAATGTATGGACAGAAAACGTCTGAAGTAGTCAATCAACCAGAAACTGATTTGCAATCAAGACTGGAGTACGACGTTTCAATATAATAAGTGTCACCTTAGTTTGCGTTATTTATAAGACCTGATAGCAGCGTCACTGTTATACTTTATGTAGGTGCACCAGTGGGAACTGTATCAGAATGCCAAGCGAAGCTGAAAACCTCTAACATAAGATAAACATTAAGGCCAGATGTGTACACAGACTTTTTCGTCATAACTATTAACAAAGAAAAATGTCTATATCATTGTTTGACATTACAATGAGTGTTTACTGTTTACAGAGAGAATACTTCAACTAGTTAGCGTGGACTAGCATCTTAACATCCTATTACAATACAGATAGAGCTCCTGTAATAATAAAAACGCAGAGGAAAAAAAATGTTTGTTTTACAGTTATACAAGCGGACCGGGCCCACAGCTAATATGTTGTAAACTCCCATGTTAGACGAGCACAAACGTGAATAGCTGATAATGCATTAAACAACAGTCGTGCTCCATCTTTGATCACTACTCCAAGTAATAAGACAGACAAGCTGCATTAATCAACACATTTTTAGACAATATTGGACCCACATCTGAATAGCAGAACTACAGAAACGTGAGTTAGCCGGTTAGCAAGAGACATACAGACGAGGATGTACGTTACAAAGCATAACATACAAAACTACGAATCTTAAACGATCGATAGAAAATATAAACATCAATTATTAATCATACTTACAGGTTGAGATTCAGAGGAGAAAGCTGGTCCAAATAAACTGGGCATTGATCCATATTTTAAGACCAAGCGTTTTGTGAATCCTGCGTTAAAGCAGAACAAAGTAACTTTTTTTACCTTCATAAATAGTTTTCTAAGTCCTACGATGGTTAATTGACTTGTAGTTTGAGGCGAGCACTAACCCCCTCTGGCACGTCTACGCCAGAAAACAGCACTTGCAAGTCGAGCTGCACCGACCCGACACAATCTCGCCTCATGTTCACGCTCATGCGAGAGTGACAAAATGCTTTACGGTAATTCAAAAACAATGTATATATTATGACTTTATAAGACAATTTCGAACATTACCCACCTCCATCGAGATTTCTTATACTGTATTTGCAAAACTACTGTGCTGGTGAGCGTTGTAATCGTTGTAGTCCAGAGCTGCGCTTGGAGTATTTACGACAGTGTGATTCACTGAAGGAACCTGTAGGGGGAGCTTCGCAAATCTTACTGAGTTCCGCTTTAAACTCCCCGAGGATTGAGAAGCAGTCGACAGTAAAATGACGGGAACACAACAAAAGAGTGTACTGCTGTGGTATTGTTGGAAAAATTAATTTCCCCTGGAGTCTACGCACGCAATAAGTGGGTGGACAATTTGCTAATGCTTCATTGTGACGTCACAATGAAACGGCTTAGGATTCGTTTTACAAATGACTCGTTTAATTGACTCAGAGTCGACTCTTTCTTTTGAGAGACAATACCTATATACGGTGACCTTTCAGATTTAAAACTTTGCAGGATGTTTTCATTCACTACATGAAAGGTAATTTTCAAAAATCCATAATAGGGGCACTTTAACGTGTAAATATTTGTGTGAACATTAAAAGATTCAACAACTGAGACATAAACTGAGCAAATTTCAAACACATTTGAGGAACAGAAATGGAATGAAGAGTCCCTGAACAAAGAGGGGCTATTTATTGCTCTGTTCACATCTGCAGTACTCACACCTCCTGCAGCAGGACTATGGCATATTCACACAGGTGATCAGAGACCCTGGGCATCTTTCTTCTGGTTGTTTTCAAAGTCAGTAGAAAGTGTCCTGTATTACTGTACCTGTGACGTTAATTGTCTACCACCTGTAAACTGTTAGTGTCTTAAAGGGGAATTTCACCGCTGGCAAAATGGGCTTTCAATACAACTTGGTTGCCTATGCTTGGTTTGCCTAAGGCAAAAAAAAATAAAATAAATTGAAAACAGAGAAAAAGTGCTGTTGTTTTCCCTTTTGCCAAACAGGTAGGAAAACTTCCAACACCCATAATGCACTGGGCATGTACTAGGCCACATGCAGTGTGCTATGGATAAGAAGATTCAAATACCATCTTGCTTTAGTAGAAAATACTTCTTTGCAAACTTTTAGTCATAACGGTTTCGACTTGTATTATTCCCTGGTGCAGGAATTCAAAGAGTGAGATATTTTCAGTTTCCAGTGAAGGATCCAGTGCATTGCAGACAGTGGATAAAGGCTGCAAAGAATCATAAATACAGAGAGAACGAAGTGGCGGAAAATCTGAACCTCCATGTTTGTAGTCAACATTTCAAATTGGATGACCACGAACACATTGTTTTAGGCCATTTTTACCATAATGCTGTTTAAAGAGTAAACAAAGTACGATAAAAAGGGACGGTTCACCCAAAAATGAAAATTCTGTCATCATTTACTCACCCTCAACAGTTTATGGACTCCATTGACTTCTATAGTGCTTTATTCCATACTATGTAATTAAATTTGGTCCATCAACTGTTTGTTTAACCATATTCTTCAAAATATCATCTTTTGTGTTCAGCAGAAGAGTTCATCACAGGTTTGAAACACCTTGAGGGTGAGTAAATGATGACAGAATTTTCATTTTTGGGTGAACTATCCCTTTAATAACCCTCCGTCAATACAAATGTCCATGGACGGGGATGGAAAAATGCATAAGTACTACAAATGAAAGCCCACTGAATGACGTGTTTTCTTTTGACTTTTGCTGACAAATAAACATAACTTTATTAACTCTGCCCTGATAACACATAGAAAGAGTAAACGTTGTTCATTTACATATACTACCAACACTGTAGCAATACAAAGCGGGTTAAAAATCGTTGAAGTTACACTTTAAGGACTGTTCAACATGTGCAATAATTGTTTATGGTGCACTGAACAAGCATGAAAAACATTGTTTAAAGGTGCCCTAGAATCAAAAATTGAATTTATATTGGCATAGTTAAATAACTAGAGTTCAGTACATGGAAAAGACATACACTGAGTTTCAAACCCCATTGCTTCCTCCTTCTTATATAAATCTCATTTGTTTAAAAGACTTCCGGAAAACACGCGGATCTCAACATAACACCGACTGTTACGTAACAGTCGGGATCATTAATATGTATGACCCCAATATTTGCATATGCCAGCCCATGTTCAAGGCATTAGACAAGGAAAGGCAGTATTAACGTCTGGATCTGTGCACAGCTGAATCAACAGACTAGGTAAGCAAGCAAGAACAACAGCGAAAAATGGCAGATGGAGCAATAATAACTGACATGATCCATGATATCATGATATTTTAGTGATATTTGTAAATTGTCTTTCTAAATGTTTCATTAGCATGTTGCTAATGTACTGTTAAAGTTACCATCGTTTCTTACTGTATTCACGGAGACAAGAGCCGTCGCTATTTTCATTTTTAAACACTTGCAGTCTGTATAATTCATAAACACAACTTCATTCTTTATAAATCTCTCCAACAGTGTAGCATTAGCCATTAGCCACAGAGCATAGCCTCAAACTCATACAGAATCAAACGTAAACATCAAAATAAACACTGTACTTACATGATTCGAAGCATGCTTACAGCATGCATGACGAACATCTTGTAAAGATCCATTTGAGGGTTATATTAGCTGTGTGAACTTTGTAAATGCACTGTAATATAGTCGAGAGCTCGTGTGGCACACCATTTAAAGGGGCGGCGCGCTGCCAAAATCAGTGTATAGTTAATGATGCCCCAAAATAGGCAGTTAAAAAAATTAATAAAAAAAATCTATGGGGTATTTTGAGCTGAAACTTCACAGACACATTCAGGAGACACCTTAGACTTATATTACATCTTGTGAAAAAGCATTCTTGGGCACCTTTAAACCCTTTACAGTAAAGTTCTTTACAAAATTATCTTTAAAATACAGTAACCTGAAAAAAGGATTTTTTGCTGAGTTTAGTAGTAGAGAAAATCTAATTAGCACACACTGAGGGGCGTCTGTCCCTCACCTTGTCCTTGAGATCATGAGCACAGCCCATACCGATGAGAAACTCCACCACCTCCAGGTGTCCGTGCTCTGCGGCTAAATGAAACGCCGTCTTACCTGACTGAAACAACAGATGGAGACACTTTAGAACGGACGTAATGAACTTTCCATAAATGTTTTACAACTGTTAACATCACATTTCAATGAGCAATAAAAAGTTTTGACAGAAAGCACAATGAAACTCCTCCAGAATGTTGATCATTTGATATTAATGATTTAATTTGCATCTAATAGAGCACAAATCTCATCATAAACTTGTGTAGCATAATTAATAAGTAACAACTGGAAACACTCAAATCTGTGTTTAAAGACAACATGACATCACAATTGACCCTGTTTACATTCATAATAAAATGCCCACAATCCATATTGACTTTTATTTTCTTCACCCCTGAAGGCAGAAAAATAATATTAGCGAATCAGTCCACAAACAAACAACACCTAATGGATAAAAGTTTGTCATGTCCATCTATCTCATGAATTACTCTGGACAAGAAAGAAGTCTTTTATGGAGCCATTAGTCTTTTGATGGTTGACAGCTGCTGTTTACTGTCTGCTTTTTAAGTCAACAGACCTCTTCCTTGAGACAATTCCTCCCTCAAAGTCATTTCTTGAAAATGTTTAACTGATATTTGCATGAACACTGTGCAGTCAACACAGTCATTATCACTATCACATGAAAAACAGCTCTCTTCTACTTTCAGGACTTGAATCAATACATCAATACAATCAATACATTGGAAAGCAAAACCATTTGGTGTCTTAACTTTGTTTTAGCATATATCAGCGAACTGAGGGTGCAGTTCTCTGTAATAAAAGACATTACACTTCAAGATCATAGGCATTGTGTGAGAAAAAAAATGAGATTCTCACCTTGTCAACTTTATTAAGCTGCACATTTTCCAGATCTTCCATGATGTACTCCAGAATACTGATGTGACCCCTCTGAGCAGCACAGTGCAAAAGATTCAAGCCATTCTGAGGACAAAAGAAATGAGACAGTTCATCACTGAGATGCATTGGAATTAGTGTTGAAGTCTGTATCTAGGCCAGTGCACAGTACAATCTCATTTGTGTTGGTTAGTGTAAAGGCCTTAAATGGCTTCAGAGCGTTCTTCATCAAGAGCACAGCCAACCGTGAGTGAGCAGAGCACATCGAGTGAGATGCTACCACTGTCTTCATATAAGATATCTGAAACTTGTCAAGGATTTTTACCAAGAGTCTTACTTTGTTTTCAGAGGTGAGCTTCGCCCCGATTGAGACAAGGATCTTTAGGATTGACAGGTGACCAAACCACGCCGCCAAGAGCAGAGCGTTCATACCGAACTGCAAAACAAGAATGTCTATACAGTCACATGACTTTTGAAGATTTAAATTAGCCTAAAGCAGGGTTATTATTATTGTTACTTAAAACTAAAATCATAAAAAAAAACATTTCCATTACTTCAATTAAAAAAACATTAACTGAAATAAAAAATAAAATAACTTATTTTAGTTTAAATTGAAATACTAAAAAAAAACAAAAAAAAAAACTAAAAGTTAATAAAAACAATACAGACATATTTCAAAAATAAAACAACCAAATTACTTAACCTAAAAATTTAATTAAATTGAAAGCAGAAAATATAAAAGTAAAATCTAATTCGAAATATTAACAAAAACTATAAAAAAAAACGAAAAAAGGCTAAAATAACACCAACCTAAATGGACTTTTTCTTAAAGGTGCAGTAAGCGATTTCTGAGAAACACTGTTGATATTTGAAATCAACCAAAACAAACACACCCCTCCCTTCATTGCTCCACCCCCAAAATTCACGAACACGTAATGCAAGAGTGGATGTCTCTTTATCATAGCTGAAGTGAAGCAAAATAATGCTTCACAAAAAATAAAGCAGCACACACTCAAAACCACTGAAAACAATGCAACCTCTGCGTCCATTTTCAGGCCTTTCCGCTTCAGTCTCTGCAGCTCTGAAAGGCTTTTCTAAATTAACGCGGGACCTAAAGATCTTACCTGATCATAACCCTTCTTTTTCCAGTGATATTCATCCGAGCTTTTATCTTTTTCTTTCAGCCATCTCTATTTCTACAGTCTTTCTTCACTCTCTCTCCTCCCCCATCATGAGTGGACACGCCCCCTACTGCTGATTGGCTCACTCTCTCTCCTCCCCCATCATAAGTGGACACACCCACCTACTGCTGATTGGCTCTCTCTCTCTCTCTCCTCCCCCATCATGAGTGGACACGCCCCCTACTGCTGATTGGCTCACTCTCTCTCCTCCCCCATCATAAGTGGACACACCCCCCTACTGCTGATTGGCTCACTCTCTCTCCTCCCCCATCATGAGTGGACACACCTCCCTACTGCTGATTGGCTCACTCTCTCTCCTCCCCATCATGAGTGGACACGCCCCCTACTGCTGATTAGCTCTCTCTCTCTCTCTCTCCTCCCCCATCATGAGTGGACACGCCCCCTACTGCTGATTGGTTCACTCTCCTCCCTCAGCATGAGTGGACACACCCCCTACTGCTGATCGGCTACAAGTGTGTTGTGCTGCTTGGTCCGATCCACTTTCAACAGCGTTTCTCAGAAATCACTTACTGCACCTTTATTTGATATTATTTGATAACATTTCCATTCAGGTAAAGTTCACCAGCAGCTAATGAACAGAACTGCATGTGTAGATCCTTCTTCCAGCAACAATAACAACATGAGTTTGTTTCCCAGGGAATTAACATACTGTATTGCTCGAATGTAGGGCCCTATGATTTCCACGATGCAGAAAACGCAGAATCCATTCATAAAAACGGAATTTACTATATAACGTGGTCACGGAAGTTGTCAAATTTTTGATGAATGAATAAAAAGCAGGTCTGTACACTTAAATTAAATCGCGATATAGACAAAATTCATCTTCAAAAGTCACTTCATCACTTCATCAGCATTTTCTCACTTTATTTGAGAAAATCTATCATCATACCATAAACACCTAAACACACAGTAACTCAAAGCTCTCGGTAACCCGTCAAAATAAAAGTTCGATTTAACTTGACAGAAACATACTGTTGTACAGTAGAATTTAGATACGTTTCAATGTAGTAATAATAATACTAACACCAATAGACTTAAAATTAATAATAATAAATTATTAAAACTATATTTTTAAGGAACAATCTCAGTTTTTCTTCCAAGTTTTAAACAGTAAAGCTCTGTTGTGCAGCACTTTGATAAAAAAGTTTAATTTCATGATTAAAAGATAAATTAATGTTATCCATTCATTTGATTGCCAGAAAAAATAAAATACGCAACAGAATTTCTGAAAAACAAAAAAATATAAAAAATAATGAATAAATTTGTTGTTTTTAAGAATTCAATTAATTCATTTTTGATTATTAATTTTTTATTTAACCATTAAAATCAAGTCCAAAAAACTTAAAATGGAAAAAAACGGAATCCAGAAAAATTAAAACGGAAAAAATGGAATTTTGAACAAAAAAAAAAAAAAAAAAAACGGAATTTGGGAAAAAACAAACCGGATTTCATAGGGCCCTACGAATGCACTACGAGTCACTCAAAATTGTCCACCAAATGCAAAAACGTAAATTAAAGAATCTAAACTGATTTTTACTTTCACAAAAAGCATAAGGAATGACATAGTGAGACATGTTATACTGCGTACTTCATCTAATATTTTTTCATATTTCAATTTTCTGTAAAATTTTATAAAATACAAACATTAATTATGATCTCAAATTACTTGAAGGACTGCATGGAAAATTTGTACTTTAAAAATTGTCACTCCACTCCAGACTATTTATGTGAAATGCAAGAACAAAAAGGTAATTAAAAAATGTTGACTATTTAGAGCATCTAAAAATATACACTTTCATTTATAATTTTACATTCATTTTAATCTCAAATTTTGATGTTTTTTTTAAAGAAAAAATATTAGTCAACTTCTTAATTATCTCTTGCATTTCATAGCCATTCTTTGTTGTTGGTGTGAGTTGGTGTAAGCTTGTGTGTACAAATTAAAAAATAAAGTAAAATTTAAAAATTTCACCAAATTTATATGGAATGACACTAAAATGCTTTGACAGACTGTAACTGGCCAGTTGACGTGACATACTATAACTGATCTAATTTCTAATTTAATTTATTTGACCAGTTATAGCATCTAAACACTTTTACTTTACATTGTATATAGAATTTAATCTAAAATTAAATTTTTTTTATAAAAAAAAAATAAAAAAAACTCACCCATCACTCACCCAACTACTCAATTATCTATAAATGTTTTGCCTTGTATTTCAGGGCCACTCTTTGTCTCCTCAGCTATTGTTGTTGGTGTAACAAGGTCATAGCCTCCAGTCATTTACATGGCCACATGGTGAATGAACAGCAGCCCATTAAAGATTTACCAAGTGAAGCAGTATGTCTCTTATTTGTGCTCATACATTAAATAAACATGGAACTCTATAAAATATTCAGCCTAAAATGAAACTGAATTTAAACATGTTACAGTTTGGCAGCGTTCAGACAGAATGCATGATTTGACACGTACGCTGTCCATTTCATCCACATCCATGTCATGGTCTAGCAGCAGACGCAGTGCCTGTTCACTGCCAGCTCCAGCTGCCCAGTGCAGGGCCTTACGGTCCATCTGTGAAATAAAAATTGATTAGCCATGGTTTTAGGTGGCAAATAATACTGTTGTCTGGGGTAAAATAAGGGTCATATCCTGTGCTGAGGACCACAACATGTGTGTTTCCGACACTCTGGTGTATAGCTGGGAAAAACAAAACATTCCAGGCGGAAAAATTGGCATGGTGAGTGGCAACATAACTTCCTCTGACACAGCTTCCTGTGCAGTATGTTCAGAATGCTTTGCTGTGTCACCATGGTCAGAAGTGTGCATCATAGTTTATCATTTGTAAGAACGTAAATATTCCAAACTTATTTTATTTTGGCCGAATCTGGTCAAGGAAACAAATTTTAAACATCCTAGGGCATTTATAAACATCTTTTACTAGAAGTAAAATGTCTAATATAATGTAAATAACCAACTGTGTATGTGTCAGTCCTAAACCAGTTCCTGTGGCATAACATTATGAGCACCTTCCTAATATTGTGTTGGTCCCCCTGCTGCTGCCAAAACAGCCCTGACCCGTCGAGGCATGGACTCCTCTAGACCCCTGAAGGTGTGCTGTGGTATCTGACACCAAGATGTTAGTAGCAGATCCTTTAAAGGGTTAATTCACCCAAAAATGAAAATAATGTCATTTATTACACCCGTAAGACCTTCGTTCATCTTCGGAACACAAATTAAGATATTTTTGATGAAATCCAAGTGAGGCCTGCATAGCCAGCAATGACATTTCCTCTCTCAAGATCCATTAATGTACTAAAAACATATTTAAATCGCCTCATGTGAGTACAGTGGTTCAATATTAATATTATAAAGCAACGTGAATATTTTTGGTTCGCCAAAAAAACTAAATAACGACTTATATAGTAATGGTCGATTTCAAAACACTGCTTCATTAAGCGTTATGAATCTTTTGTGTCGAATCATGATTCAGATCGCATGTCAAACGGCTGAAATCACATGACTTTGGCGCTCTGAACAGATGATTTGACACGCTGATTCATAACACTTAATGAAGCAGTGTTTTGAAATCGGCCATCACTAAATAAGTCGTTATTTTGTTTTTTTGGCGCACCAAAAATATTCTCCTCGCTTTGTAATATTAATATTGAACCACTGTACTCACATGAGCTGATTTAAATATGTTTTTAGTACATTAATGGATCTTGAGAGAGGAAATGTCATTGCTGGCTATGCAGGCCTCACTTGGATTTCATCAAAAATATCTTAATTTGTGTTCTGAAGATGAATGAAGGTCTTACGGGTGTAATAAATGACATTATTTTCATTTTTGGGGGAACTAACCCTTTAAGTCCTGTAAGTTGTGAGGTGGAGCCTCCATGAATCGGACTTGTTTGTTCAGCACATCCCAAAGATACTCCATTGGATTGAGATTTGGAGGCCAAATCAACACCTCAAACTCGTTGTTCTGCTCCATTCCAACCATTCCTGAACCACTTGCCGCCTAATATATCCACCCACTAACATGAAGAGATAAACAATGTTATTCACTTCACCTCTCAGTGCTAATGTCATGCCTGATCGGTGTATGTTTCTATTAATTCATTCAGTATACCTTATTTTTGACTTTGACGTCCACTCCTCTTCTTATCAGCTCCTCCATTCTGTCAGTGTCATTCCTCTTCGCAGCATCATGAAACTCCTTCTCTGAACAAAGCACTAGAGAGAAATGAAAGTGGAAGGTGTCAAGAGTTATATATGGTTTATTATACAGGTACAAACATGATGTCCCTTTTTTGTCGTGGGCAAATGAATAGGCTGCTACATATGAATACTATCAGTTAGAGAGCTGGTTGTACTTGACAGATCACCTTTAGTCTGTTATAGTAACATTTTTAATAGTAAATATTTTTAAATACACCACCTTCTCATACAAACAGCCACTGAATATATTTCTTTCTCACTTGCCCTAGTTTCTCTTCGTACCGCAGAACAACACTACTATTCTTTCACTTGACTGTTAAACACTCACATATATCGTCTTCAGACACCAGTCCGTCTTCCATCGTCATCGATTGATGGTGTGTTACGTCTCCAACATGCGCATCTTCTGATAAATGTCTACATTTTCATCTTTTGATGTGATGTTGGCTGTGTTTCTATGTGATCCTCGCTCAGCTCAAGCCTGCCGCTTTGGGAAATGACGAATCCTGCTGAAGCGAACGAAGGCTCATGAATATTAATCACCCCATACGGACGTTCCTTAGCGTTCCTCCAATAGAAAAGGCTGTGATTATAAATATTAATTGCATTGTGCTGATGTTACTTAATGTTAAATAGGTTGTGTAAAATAGGTTGTGACTTCCCAAAGACGAAATGTTAGTTATGTATTTAAATACTTTACATTCGCTTATATGAGTCAGTCCATGAAACCGGTACGATTTGAGTCTTTCTGACCTTTTTCAGTATTTTATCAATTGGGTCACCAAAATATATTTTTAAAATCTTTTTGTATTAATTGAAATGCCTCCTTTAATAATGTTTAAAAACATGACATACATTTTATCTTCATATTAGAAATTATTTTGGGTTTTTTTTTCAGCTGACACCACCTATTTTGTCATGTCCCTCAAGGCCTTCTATAAAAGTATACTTGGGATATGAATAATAAAATGAGAAAAAAATCCATTCATTTTGTCATTCCCATAAATATCCATCTGTGCTTTTTTGCTGGTAATGTTAAAGTAAACTCATGATTATTCATTAAAATCACATTATTTAGTTCTGTACCTCAGTAACCCCTCAACCCCGTTACACGAACCATAATGAACTGATACTTATGGTTCATCATTAATAGGAAGTGACATCATAGAAGTCTTCTGAACAACATTGTGAGCAGACACAGGCAAGTGACCACCTTCTTTAATAATTATGACTAAATTATGTTGTGAAATTGTGTTTGTCAAGCTTAACGACTCAACCCCGTTACATCAATTAAAGATAGAAAACTATTACTTGTGAAAATGATCTTTGTTATTTCAACATTATTCATGATTTCTTAATATCATGCATGCCATACGCTCTCCATTTATTCACTAGATTTAGAGCAGTGGACAATTTGGGCAAAAAATCACAACCCCATCACGTCTGATTAATAGGAAAATGTTGATTTGATCACAAATACATTTTATAATAATATTCAGAGAGCTCCCATAGTGTCCATGACTTAAAATAATGACCAATAATAATAGGGATTTGATGTCTGAGATGGGAAAATATGTTTTTCTGGAAGTTAAATATTATGTCAATGTTGTGGAGTAATCAGAAAAGTAATACGTTTTGGTAACAGTTTTGTGGAACGACTCAAATACATTACATTCGCCGCCACAATAATGTGAGATAATTTGTATGTCATTATACACAGCTATTGATACACGCTGTGTCAGGACAATATAATAATATATAAATAAGACAACTGTATTTATATTTTTCTAAAAAATATAAAATAAATATATATATATATATATATATATATATATATATATATATATATATATATATATATATATATGTGTGTGTGTGTGTGTGTGAGTTAAGCATCTTACCTCTTAAGTGTGCATAAAAGTTTTCCTGATTTGCTAAATAAATATTGTAAGGACAAATGCATATTATTTAATGTAAGCTACAAATGCTGATATTCTTTATTTGTATTGGAAGATATAAAAATAATCATATCGTACCACTCTACATGCTATACCATTTTTATAGTCTACTCTTTCTGAGTTTTATTATTTGCTCATGTATTATTCATTTATGAGATATCATCTTTTAATTTTCTGTTCTTCTCATAATAATTAAATTCATTACTCACTCTTATAAGACTCTTTTCAGTGACAGATGATTCTTCATTTATGATGCATCCATTTGTCTTATCAATCAGATTTGATCTTTGTTGTGTAACAATAGGCAATTGAGCTTGTTTGTCTGTCTATTGGCTTTGGGTAAACTAGCATGAATGCTGGATAAATGTTGACCTATTTGAACAAAAAGACCTGTGACCCATTAATATGAGAAACCTCCACTAGAGAGAGCTGCAGACTCACATGGTGACAGGTTTCTCACCAGATTCACTTCCAAAATTCATTTCTGGCCAATTTCATTTTCCATGCACAGCTGTTGGGGCTAATAGGCCATTTAAAGTTTGTTGTGCTGATTTGTTGCATAGTGGCATAACTGTTTAAGCAATGCATGCTGGATAGAGAAGCACTTCACTACCCAATATATATATATATATATATATATATATATATATATATATATATATATATATATATATATATATATATATATATATATATATATAATGCATACATTATTAATATAAAAAATATATGATAGTATGCTGTTTAAAATTTGGCTTCAGTATGTGTACATTGTAGTTTGCCAAAACCGTCACTAGGGAAAGAAAACAGACTTGGTTCCAAAAAACAACTCCCATCAGGCCAGCAGAGGGAGACGAGTGAGGCCTGTTATCTGCACAGTATTTTGATACCACAAAAGGGAAAGGATGGTTCTCTTCTATGAATGGAGGAAATAATATAGGATGCTATGCATAACAAAACATTATACCAACTTTAATGAAACTTTCTGGATATTAAAGGCTGTAAAGTGCAGGATCATGTTAGGCAACGGCATACATGCTTCTTATATCTTAATGTTACATTTTCAGATTGACTTTTGACATTGCATAGCAACACTGAAGCTTTAGCCTAGAGCTCTTTTAATGTGTGTGTTTTTATGTGGTCGGTGTAGTTGTGGTAAGCAGGCAGGGTACTGTGGATCAGTTTCACATTTTGCAATTCTAAAGCGTGATACGGAACTGATTCTTTAGGCTAAAAAAACTGCATACCTGACCATTTTTACACACACACACACTCCAGACTGATTCTCGTAACGCACATTTACTCTGTTTATGTAATCCAGTTAATGACATCACAAAAGAACATGGTAAAAGCAAACAGTTATGTATATAAAACACTTCCTGTTTTAGTAAATTCTAAGCAGAACAAGTATTTGTGTACCACTGTATATGTATACAGCTTGAACAGGCACTTGTGTTTCATTTGTTGCAGCTCAGTTGATTTCATTAGAAGCAGGCTACACAAACATTCAAAAGTAAGTTTATATATATATATATATAATAAAAGAAAGAAATTTTAATGTTAAACCTGTAGTAATTTCATCCCTTAACTCATCTTTGATCAGCAAAATGGCATATTTAAATGTTTTTCTTTGAAAAAATATTTTTTAATTTATGCCTTAAAATACCTTGAATGTATCTCTACTACACCCTTGCCTCATTAAGTATACACGGATCATGAATATGCAAATTAGCCCCACCTCCACTCACTCACACCAGCTCAGAGATCCACTCAACTTTACTGTAGTAAACGCTGCACAAAAAGGAAATACTGGTTTAATTCAGCCATATATATTTGAACCATATATTATCAGAATGGTAATATGTTTTGCGTATCGCTCTCGTCAGACACATAACAGTAATTAATAATGATTAGCCTTTTGCTTGACTACGTTATCAAACAGCTAATAAAGTGTTGCTAATGTTACACAAACCATGTTCCTTCTAACAGTCAGCATCCTTACAGACGCTTTAACTCTGAACGTCAGTGGAGAAAGACACATAGCTAGTTCATCATAACATCTTAATATACATCATATACATAATTAACCCGCTATAATACTAAATGTTCAGGATTCTTCATATCAACAGAAAAATATACCGGGATAACCTGACTTCTCTTGAGACTTTCCTGCTTCATAGCATAGTTAATGATATGCCAAAGCCCGCCCACATGCTGATGTGATTGGTTAAAACATAGAGAACATGGAGCTTAGAAGATTTACGGAATTTTTGTTTGAATCAGTGGTTCGGAGCGTGCCAAAGTCACACCCCCCAGTGGTGAACCATTGAAATGTCTAAACACTAATGACGTGAGTCATGTGACAAAGCCTTGTTCACTGAAATCATGTGACTTTGGCACTCCGAACCACTGATTCGAAACAAAAGATTTGTAAAGCTTCATGAAGCAGTGTTTTAAAATCGCCCATCACTAGATTATTTTGTTTTTCTGGTGCAAAAAAGTATTCTCGTCGCTTTATAATATTAAAGTTGAACCACTGTAGTCACATGAACTGTTTTAAATATGTCTTTAGTAGCTTTCTGGGCATTGAAAGTGTTAATTATCTTGCTGGCAATGGGGGCCTCACTGGACCATCGGATTTCATCAGAAATATCTTAATTTGTGTTCTGAAGATGAACGAAGGTCTTACGGGTGTGGAACGACATGACGGTGAGTAACTAATGACAGAATTTTTAGGTGAACTAACCCTTTAAAAATCATATTAAAACACCACATAGACATATGAACAACATTAAGATCTTGATTTTCACCACAGGGGGTCTTTAATAAACTTACAACTAGAAAGACTAATGCAAATCCGTTGCTGTAGAAAGTCATTTTTTGAGAAACAGAATATAGCTTTCATTTGAAACAATTTTTGATAATTTTATGCAAATACTAATTTCTTTCAAAAACATAAACATGACAAACATGTGCATGTAATATTTTAAGGAAAAAAAAAAATGGACAGATGAAGCCACAAAAAGTCCGACAATTCAGTGAATATTAAAGACAGTCTGTCTTTATTTAGACATGCTTTGCAAAGCAATTATTTCCCATTTTTGCACATTTAATATGCATTTAGATAAAAAAAAAAAAAAAAACATTAGTCCAGTTAGTGAATGCAATTAACAGATACTATAAGACATAAAACAACCATCAGCCTCTTCAAAATTCAACAGTAAACAGTCATTCTAAATTTGTTCTTAAGCTTTGTTTTAGACAGACAATAAACATGAATATGTCAGAACATTAATAACTTAAATATTAAGCATTTCACTGGCGGCCGTGTTATTTACAGCATAATGTTCAAATATTCACCAAGCTTTGTTTTCATTAAAAATATGAGTTAAATCGAAATCTCAGAGGGAAATAAAATGCTAAAAGAAATATACTGCGCAAAGAACAAAGAACTAAGATGAATCTCATTATCAAAGACTATGTACTTTATATCAAGGACTATTTACATGTAAGATCATATCTAACAAAATGGTACCACAAAAAAAAACAAAAAAAAAAAAACACTTTTCATCATGGGAATATTCTCAATTCTGTTAGGTCTACAAGAAAACTAACTTGCTTTAAGTAATCATCTCCTACACAAGTTGGTTTTGCAGACACTCAGTAAGCGTTTACCCATAACAAACAAATGTATACATGGGCTGTGTGAACCAGCTCTCTCTGCATAAAGAAACTAAAAGTGACGTGCCGAGGCAGCAGGAAGCTCATCTGTAGATTATTAATAGAGTGTGTGAAGAGCGAACCGCTGTGGCCACGGCATCAGTATGACAAAGAACACATGACACAGAGTATTAACCAACTGTGTTTGCATGATTATGCCTTTTTATGGCAGAAAATGAAGACGACTGGGTGAAACTTTAACTCCCACACTAGCATTCAAAAGTCTGGTTTCAGAATTATTATTATTATTATTATTATTTTTAATGAATGCTTTTAATCAGCAAGGACACATAAATTGATCAAAAGTGACAGTAAAGACATTTATAATGTTACAAATGATTCTTCTGGACTTTCTATCCTGAAAATAAAATGATTTCAACACTGTACAACTGCTTTTAACATTGATAATATCATCACAAGACTAAATTGAGGTCTAAAATGTAATAAAATAGAAAATTCATTTTAAAATGTTACAATAATATTACTGTATTTTGATCAAATAAATGCAGTCTTGGTGAGCAGAAGAGACTAGGAAATAACAAAAAACTTTGAAAAAATCCCACCGATCTCAAACTTTAGAATGGTACTGTATTTATAGGATATTATATTAGATTTACCAATGATCATTCACTTTTACTATGATATCTTATCTGATCAAATCTGATGAAACCATCACTAAATCGTTCAGAACTGAATGGTCATCATGCAAACACAAAACTGTAAACTAGTCTGGCCCAACAGACATGGAGCAGGAAATATACAGTTATGTTGTACACTGCTATTCATATGCTATATATTTTGTTTTAAACTGTAATCATGTGACTATTATTTATTATAAAGGTATTTTATGATCAACGAGGTTTAAAGGTGCTGTATTTTAATTCGTATTTTTTCAGATATCACTGAAATAGATTTCTCAAGAGTCAAGAAGCACACTTGTCTCCTTGTGTTGGCGCTGAAAACAGAAAACAAGCCAAACAGAAAAACTCTCCCTCTGTGAATTTCGGTTTGGAGGGCCGAGTTTTGGAGAGAGTCCACGGTGGTCTAATTCAGTTTAGTTAGCAAAATAGCTTACAGTACTTTTAAAGTGGGAAATTAGGGCTTGTGAACAAAACATACAAGTATAACTTCGGTTAAAAAGCACTTCGGTATCTCTCCCTCTTGAATTCTCATTTTCACTGGCTAATATCCCTTCATGTATAATTTTCAACTCCTTTTTACACAGGAGTTGCAGTGCAAAATTCAAAATACAACATAAACCGCTCAACAAACGTGTCCCAATAGTGGTTATGTGCACATGTAATTTATGGGGGTTTGTCATGTGATGCAGAAGTCACACATTTTGTGTGTAACAAATCTACTGAACAAAGTGCGAAATATAAGCTGGTCGACTGAAGCAAGCTAAGAACATTACAGCAGGTGAGCTAACTGGCTGTTTCTCCACAAAATAATCTGTAGCATGTACAAATTCAGCTATGAGTTTTTAATTATTTTGGAGAGAAAATAGTTTGACAGCCTAGCAACAATACGTAGGCCTGCAGTATCTTTATCTACATTAGCACATACCGTTGAGGAAACGCAGCTACATTAGAAAAACTGTAGGGCTTCTTAGCCTTGCGAGATTAAAAAAGTAGCTTGGAGATTTGAAAATGTTTGGGGGTAAGAACTGCATTTGATCATTCGCATACTGTACATTAGAGCTGCACGATTCTGGATAAATTGAGAAACGTGATTTTTTTGTCCAACAATTCTGAAGAAAAAACACAAAATGACATGTAATTTACAAGAGGTTCTGACAAAATGTTCATTGCTTCAGCCTATTTTAAAAAATATATTAATTTGAACCTAATTCGAATAAAGGAGAATGTCTCATTCTTAAAGATTTGTTATTGGATGAATCAGCGTTTGTGAATTAATGTCTTGAATGAATGATTCAATGATTTTTTACACACAGCTACTTGTCGACACCTCCTGGCTAAAGAGATAAATGACACAATACATACAGGTGTCAAAACACTTTCAAAAGATGATTTACTCTATTTTGATCGCTACCGTGAACATGTTTACTATAAACTTTTATCCCAGTACATTTTTATCGCCTGTTATTTAAATGTTTCTGACACATAAATAATAGGGATGCATGATATCGGTATCGGCTGATATATGTTCATTTTTAATGTTATTGTTATCGGCCCGATAAGAAAATTGGGCTGATATATTAAAGCCGATAAATTATGGATTATTTCCTTCACCTGAGACACTTCAGATGTGCACTGTTCACCATGATGGTTTTGAATTGCTTGATATGATTGAAATCACTTCAAACAAGTGCAACATGTGCTGCGCAAATCTGTCATATAGGCTACATAAAATTATAATGATATAATATAACATTATAATTGTGTGCTTGGGACATGGCTTTTAATGGTGAGACTTTTTATTTGTAATCAGGCTCTGAAAAATGAAATAAAAATTTGGATTTAGATTCATCGGCCAATATATCGGTTATCGGCTTTCAAATATAAAGAGTTATCGGTATCAGCCAAAATTTTCATTTTTTTGTTTAAAATGGAGACCCCGATTCTCCAACGATTCTGAAGAAAAAACACTAGTCAACTAAACAAAGGGATTTACGAGACAAAATGTTCAATGTTGATGCACGATATATATCGGCCACCATATCGGTATCAGCTGATATATGTTCATATTTAATGTTATCGTTATCGGCCCGATAAGAAAATTTGGCTGATATATTAAAGCTGATAAATTATGGATTATTTCCTTCACCTGAGACACTTCAGATGTGCACTGTTCACCATGATGGTTTTGAATGGCTTGATATGATTGAAATCACTTCAAACAAGTGCAACATGTGCTGCGCAAATCTGTCATATAGGCTACATAAAATTATAATGATATAATATAACATTATAATTGTGTGCTTGGGACATGGCTTTTAATGGTGAGACTTTTGATTCGTAATCAGGCTCTGAAAAATGAAATAAAAATTTGGATTTAGATTCATCGGCCAATATATCGGTTATCGGCTTTCAAATATAAAGAGTTATCGGTATCAGACAAAATTTTCATTTTTTTGTTTAAAATGGAGACCCCGATTCTCCAATGATTCTGAAGAAAAAACACTAGTCAACTAAACAAAGTGAAATGTAATTTACAAGACAAAATGTTCAATGTTGATGCATGATATATCGGCCACCATATCGGTATCAGCCGATATATGTTCATTTTTAATGTTATCGTTATCGGCCCGATAAGAAAATTTGGCCGATATATTAAAGCTGATAAATAATGGATTATTTCCTTCAGCTGAGACACTTCAGATGTGCACTGTTCACCATGATGGTTTTGAATTGCTTGAAACATGATTGGAGTCACTTCAAACAAGTGCAACATGTGCTGCGCAAATCTGTCATATAGGCCACATAAAATTATAATGATATAATATAACATCATTATAATTGTGTAATTGTGTCTTTTAATAGTGAGACTTTTGTTTTTGTAATCAGGCGCTAAAAAATGAAATAAAAATTTGGATTTTCAACTTATCGGCCAATATATATCGCTTTCAAATATATAGAATTATCGGTTATCGATATCGGCCAAAATGTTCATATCGGTGCATCCCTAATAAATAACGATAAAAAAAAGGGATTAAAAAGACTGTTAATCAGGCGGTTTCATACTGAACATTTATGGAAGCTGCTCTCTCTCTGGATGGCAACACGGATGCAGATTTAAACATTGCAGTGTGATCGTTGTTTCAAAGGTTAACCAAAGTCCCTGAAGTCTTTGGTTTAAAGCCTGTTTCACATCACAAGCATCAGTGGAGTGTGCACGTTGTTATTTAGGAATAAGATCGCGATCTTTTAACGATTAATCATGCAGCTCTACTGTACATTTTCAGCATTGATCATACCTATGGGTTCTTTCCACCAACACTTACCATTACAAACTCATTCTTTTGTTACGATCTTTAAGACTTCTGGCTTCCTGTAAGAACTGGTCGGCTTTCCTGAGCTTCTCCATTGCTGCATTGAGCAAGACCTCCGGGTTCGCTTCCCCCTTTTCCCCCATTTCTGCCTCTCCGCTCTGTCCAGCTGCGATTGCATTCAGCAGCTCTCCCGTCTCTTCTATCTCAAAAGACACTTTACTTTGCAAGTCTTTCACGTCACTTCCATGTCGTTTAATTGCTATATCTTTTCCCTTGCTTTCCACCTTCTCTGTGTCCTCTGCAAGGAGGTCTCCTAGGGATGCGGAGCGAGCCTTGGAAGAATGCTGGAGAGGCACGGTGATCAACAGGGTCTTGTTGGCACAATGGCTCGGGGATGGATGTGCATTGAGGACTGAGGTCTCTGTGGTGGTGGACGGGGTTTTTAACGATGGCTCCTCCAGACTCTCGGCTTTGCAGTCGGATGGTTCAAGATCGTCCTCGCTGATCTCCAAATCTAGTACCTGGGAGCTTCCTTTGAGCTTTGCGGATGGTGCCGTAACTTGGTCGCCAGTCTCAGACTCTTCCCCCGAGTGTTGACCACTGTCTAAAGACTTCTCCTCCAACTCTTCACTCGATACATCACCAACAGCCTCAGTTTTGGGTTCTGGAATCGTCAATTTGATATCGTCTGTTTTTGAAGCCTGCTCCGAAGACAAAATGGCAGTGTCGGTAAGGACAATTGGGTCACTTTGCGGGGGAGCGTCCTCGTTTTTGGAAGGTGCCTTGAATGGCTTCTTCTTGGGTGGAGCAGGAGGACCGGGACTCTTTTTTACAGATTCAGGAGTTGAAACTGTAGTAAGAGTAAGTTGGTGAGGTTCTGCTGAGGTTGCGACTTCTCCAGTGGTATCTGAGGCTTTCTTTGCTTCTTCTTCACTATGTTCTTTAGATGGCAGAGTGGGTGAATCCCACATCACTACTTGGGGTTTCATTACCGCTTTGGATACAACAGAGTTCTCTACCTTTTCTGACTTGCTCTGGTCTTCTTTCTCGTTTGAAGCTCCATTTTTCTCTTGAGGTTCTTTTTCCTCTGTTGTGACTGTGGCTGGTGTTTCCGTTTGGCTGGGCTTCATAAGTTTGGATGGAGGAGTAGGGGGCTGGACGCTCTTGGCAGAATGGGTTTGTTGAGAAGAGTCAGTGCTATCTTCTTCAACCTCCCCTTTACTGTCCTCCTCAACAGAAGCCTCATCAGCAGAGACGCAGGGTTTAGAATCCTTTGACGGAGGCATCGGTGGCGTAAGAATCTTCTTTTGCGATGCAGCTTCTTCATTTTTGGGCTCATCCTCTTTATGGCTTTCACTAGGTTTGTTGTCTTTCGATGGCGGCATGGGTGGCTTTATAACTTTCTTCTGGGATGTGGACTCTTCATCAGCGTCCTCCTCTGGAATGCTGTTCATTGTCACAGTCTCAGAGGTTTCGGTTTGTTTAACCCCTTCTGTATTCAAGCCATGAGTTCCATTCGGCATGGTAACGTCACCATCAAGGTCCAGTCTCAGTATTCCATCACTGGAGACATTCGCAACCTAGAATAGACAGAACAGTACATTTAGAGGATACAGGATTCATAATACATACACTAGTATTCAAAAGTTTGGGGTCAGTAAGATTTTTTTTTAACACTTTTATTGAGCAAAGTTGCATTAGGTTGAATAAAAAAAATGACAGAAAAGACATTTATAATGTATTTATATTGATGTATATTTCAAACAAATGCTATTCTTTGAACTTTCTATTCATTACAAAATCGGTTTCCACTAAAATATTCAGCAGTGCAACTGTTTTCAACATTGAAAATAAGAACAAATGTTTCTTAAGCAGCAGATCAGCATATTAGAATGATTTCTGAAGGATCATGTGACACTGAAGACTGGAGTAATGATGCTGAAAATTCAGATTTATATTTTAAAATGCATTTTAAAATATAATAAAATAGAAAAAGTTATTTTCAACTGTAATAATATTTATAAATATTATTGTTTCCACTGTTCATTTTTCAAATAAATGGGTAAGCATAAGAGATTTCTTCAAAAACATTAAACGAATCTCAATATTGCATATTTAATTGTGCATACCCAATTCCCTTTTATTATATCTTACATTATGCTGCTGTGATGCCAAAATTAACTTAAAATGCATTTGTAAATTTATTAAAAGCATTTATTTTAGTTTTCAGTATTTTGTTTTTAATAGTTTTAGTCAAATTATAGAATTTTAATAATAGCTGATAATATTAACTGATATATATATATATATATATATATATATATATATATATATATATATATATCTATATATCTATCTATATATCTATATCTATCTATATATCTATATCTATATCTATATATATATATATATATATATATATATATATATATATATATATATATATATGAAGACTTCAATTGCAAAAGCCACCTCAGTCAAAAACAAGATCACGATACTGAGTGAATGCTCTCGGCACACAGTATGTATAGAAAAATAGTCTGATAAAAATGCTAATTTTCAAGAAAAATGTCAGATGGAAAAATGTCAGGCTTTTGCATCTTAAGTCTTCATATATATATATATATGAATATGCTGCTCAAGAAACATTTATTGTGTACAATTGTACAAAATATTTGTGTATAATATTTTTTTCAGGATTATTTGATGAATAGAAAGTTCAAAAGAACAGTGTTTATCTGAAATCTAATCTTTTGTAACATTATAAATGTCTTTACTGCCACTTTTGATTGATTTAATGCATCCTTGCTGAATAAAAGTATTAATTTCTTTAATTTCTTTTCAATTCTTACTGACCCCAAACTTTTGAACGGTAGTGTATAATGCTACAGAAGCTTTGTATTTCAGATAAATGCTTTTCTTTTGAGCTTTCTATTCATCAAGGAATCCTGAAAAAAAAGTACACAACTGTTTTCAACATTGAAAATAATCATAAATGTTTATTGAGCAGCAAATCAGCATATTAGAATGATTTCTGAAGGATCATGTGACACTGAAGACTGGAGTAACGATGCTGAAAATTCAGCTTTGATCACAGGAATAAATTACTTTGTCAAATATATTTAATATAATATTTCACAATATTACTGTTTTTTACTGTATTTTTAATTAAATAAATGTAGCCTTGGTGCAGACGAAACTTCTTTTAAAAACATTAAAAATCTTAGTGGTTCCAAACAATATCGGTCGACCACTATCCCGAACTGCATCAATGCATCCCTTATTCTTCTCTAACAGGAATGATAAATGTTAAGAAGGCTTTATTGAATGTGTGAAACAATTATATTGTACCTCCTTCATGTGTATCCTTGTTGGCGGTCTTCTTCCTCGGTTCGCCTTAGGTCGGGTCCGTGTAACATGTTCTAATGAGGAGCCTTCATCAACTGTTACCTGAGATATAAAAGAAGCAGCTAAATTACGGTCATTCACACAACACAATGTATGGATTAGTACGTTCTTTGTAATTTTTTTATTTTTTTTGCATGGTTTGGCCCTATTTATATAGTGTCTTCAAATATGACAGTAAAATTCAACGGTACCTCATCAAAAATTTTGTTCTTTGCCTTATTGATTCCTTCACTAAGTGCCTTGATCCAGGCTTCTTTCTCCTCAGGAGTTTGTGCCTGAAGTTTGACATCTTGGACCTAAAATGAACACAAAACATTTAGATGAAGTCACAGGAAGTATTATATGCATACACATGAGTGAAACATTGCACATGCTAATCCTATTTTACTTTTCTTTACGAAATAAAATTCTGAACTAACTACCCTAGCTGGATTCAATATCATTTTGCCTGCACCTAATATGGTGGATCACATGCATTACCCGCCAGACCACTTTTTAACAAAATCATTCAGTACTCTATGAAGATTTTATCAAATATCTGATTTCTGTTTTGCACTGAACATCCCTAAATAACATCATCAAAATGAAACAGGAAAATACAGTCTCATGTCCCATAGTTATGTTTATATGAAGTGTGTCTAGCATCCTGTATTTGGCCAGGTTCAGCATAAAGTGTACTTCACCCTAAATGAAAAGATTTATGTTCTTAGAGCAGGGTGTGCCTAAAATATTCATAAAAAAAGTGAAACAGGAGGGTTTGGAATCTCTTAAATCTTTAATCTCTTTTCAAGAACTACAGTACGTGAGGTTTAATTATAAAATAAAACACTAGGCTGTGGCGTCTGACTCATTCAGCTGGCCGGTCACAGTATTCAGAAGAGGAAAAAGTGACATTCTGGTCTGGCTTCTCTTTAAACACACACACATTTTCTCTTCTAGAAGTCTCTTGACATCTGCTGAGCTCTTTGCAGTTCGCCAACGCTTCGCTCTCGTCATCTGTTAGTAATAACGCATATTTCGCCTGTTAGGTATCTTCCGCATTTCTAACGTACTCTCCCCACCTCCGAGATTCAGTGTGTGCTTGGATTCACGGATAGTAAACACATAATAAAGAGATTATGCTAAAGAATATTTACAGAATAAATGAGATCATTTTGTAATAGATATGAGCTCACACACTGTGTGTGTCCGAAGGTTATGACATATCCCATTAGGATGAAGTCATCATTTACCATCAGCTCTAATGCAGCAGGAAACAACGGTTTGACACACAGTAAAACGATCCAGCAGTGAAACTAATCCTTAGTCCACATCTTTTTGTCAAAATAAAACGTTTAATGCCGTTAAAACTGTTTCTGGGTCAATTACGTGACATTCTTTTTCATGCATTTATTAATTTAATCAAAAATATATTAATAATGCAATTCATACAAACAATGACTTCAATACAACTCTTCTATTATTAACATGCTTTCAATTTCTGTATTAAAATGCATTTCTGTGGGACTTAACATTACATCTGGAACTCTCATTAAAAGATGTATAAACAGTTATTTATTTTTTTGTTTATAAACATTATTAATATTTATAATCACCCTCCTGACTGAGTGTCAAGGTCAGTAAAAAATATCAGATAATTTGAACTTTTTATGTCGGACAGTGTTGAGAGTAGTTCAGGCTGTCAGACGGATAACGAACACTTTATGATATTCAGTGGACAGTTGCATTAACTTAGACACTGTGTGCAGTTAGACAAGTGCTAATCAGTCTTAATTTCCCAATTCAAATCAGACCATTTCATATAACTGACTTTAAATAGTTGAAGTCTTGAAGAAAAAAACCTTTAAGACTAGTTTACCGACCACAGGGAATCAAAAATTGAGGATATTTGACAAAAAATACCTTTACTTTGAAATATATATTTGAAAACAATGACTACAGGTGATGATAAACGGGGCAACTTTATGCGCAATGTTGCCGGTCAATGATGTTTGGGCACTTTCCAATTGAGAATGGGCAACAAATTTCTATCTGGACACTTTAGATTGAAATTTGTTGCCCATTCTCAATGGGAAAGTGCCCAAGCAACATTGACCGGCAACATTGCTCATAAAGTTGCCCCGTTTATCATCACCTTAACAAACATCTATACCTATTTGTATTTAAAGGGTTAGTTCACCCTTGTGTCGATCCAAACCCGTAAGAACTACATTCATCTTCAGAACACAAATTAAGATATTTTTGATGAAAGCTGAGAGCTTTCTGACCATTCCATAGACATCCAATGCAACTACTACTTTCAAGGTCCAGAGAGGTAAAAACATCATTAAAGTAATCCAGTAGGGCTGCCCTCTACTAAAAATTTTCCTGGTCGACTAGTAGTCGTTCCTTTTAAGCATTAGTCGACTAATCATACTTTAACCATATAAATCATAATAATGAGCCTTTGATGCCTACATATCCTAATCAGCATTCTATAAGCATGTTTCATACGGATTACATAATCTGAGAATATTTGTTTTCCATTTGAATTGGTTCATTTAAAAGTAGACATTTTGCTTTCTATAGATTTTCATGTCTGTGAGGCAAGATTACATGGAGTTTCGGTTCTTTTTTTTGGCACGCTCAAGTTCACAGAGAGAAACGGCAGAAAGCGCACCCTGTTTGCTTTCATTATTTTACAAAAGCACAAGGTTTTGTTGTTATTGTGCGTGCACACATATACAAGTAGAGTATTTTAAGTACAAGTGACTTTAATGATGTCTTTACTACCTTTCTGGGCTTGAAAGTGGTAGTTGCATAGACTGTCAATGGAGGGACAGAAATCGCTCAAATTTCATTAAAAATATCTTAATTTGTGTTCTGAAGATGAACGAAGGTCTTACTGGTGTGGAACAACATGAAGGTGAGTAATTAATTACAGAAATTTTATTTTAGGGCGAACTAACCCTTTAAAGGAATACAAATTAAGATATTTTAGTTGAAATCCGATGGCTCAGTGAGGCCTTCATAGGGAGCAATGTCACTTCCTCTCTCAAGATCCATTAATGTACTAAAAACATATTTAAATCAGTTCATGTGAGTACAGTGGCTCAATATTAATATTATAAAGCGACGAGAATATTTTTGGAGCACCAAAAAAACAAAATAACGGCTTATATAGTGATGGCCGATTTCAAAACACTGCTTCAGGAAGCATCGGAGCGTTATAGATCAGTGTACCTTTCTGGGCTTGAAAGTGGTAGTTGCATAGACTGTCAATGGAGGGACAGAAATCGCTCCGATTTCATTAAAAATATCTTAATTTGTGTTCTGAAGATGAACAAAGGTCTTAAGGGTGTGGAACGACATTTTATTTTAGGGCGAACTAACGCTTTAACAGTGTTGTTATTGTTAACTAATACTATTAAAAACAGTTTTTGTTAATTGAAATAAAGTCAAAATAGAATAAAATCTAAACATTAGATGAAAAACAAAAATTAGAAAACGAAAACTACAATTATTTAAACTAAAACAGAAATACAAATATTTAAAAACAAAAACTAATAAAAATAACTACAAAATTACTAAAACTGAAAATATAAAATATATTAATAATACTAAAATAACACTGGTATTTAAAGTGTAAGAAAAAAAAATCCCTCATATTTTAGTTGTTAATAAGCCAGTTATTAAATCAAAACATTATTGAAAATGGATAGGCTAATTTTTCAAAAATCAACAGAGATTACATTTCAAAAAACTTGGTATAGTACATGTTTTTTTTCCTTTCATCATCTCAAACATCCTTATTCATCAGAGACCCGCCTATATTTTTACACTCTATACAGCCTACGGAGGAAAATCCACTTTTCACTAGAAAGTGAAAAAATGACGGTTTGCGGCTGTTTTGATATACCACAAGTATTTGCAAGGTTATACAGGAAATCATGCCTCTGCCTTTTGAATTTATAAACACTAAAACAGGAAATGACGCTCTGCTAAAGGTTGTCTTGGTTAACATCTTTAACCTCATTAAAGGAGTCTTTTAAAAAAGAGTGGAGACTTCAAAACGCGGGATATGAAACTTTTGTGGTGCTAATCGTGAAGTAACATCCCAAAAATACAGAGAATGAATTACTAACCCAAGGTAATGTATGAAAAATGTGAAACATGCAACAAGATATCCCTGTACCACAGGATGTTTATCACTTTTTATCTTACATATTAAAAGTGTTGCAATATGTGACACAAAGTCAAGCACTACTCAGCTATTTTGAACATGCAACAGCCGACCTTTCACACACACTTTCTGCCATTATTTACAGTGACTTTGAAACCAGTGAAGTGACACAGAGGCATGAGTAACTGGCTCATCATTGGTCATGTGTCCGTTCAGATATGTGTCTGATTCATTAGACAATGACCCAGTGTGCCTCTAGTGCGTGCCATATTGAACTAATGACGTCACGACTGCAAGCCAGCCATCGACAACTGTGTCTTGCATTGTCATCCTAATGTGAGCCACTCTTTATATCGCATACAAAAGGAATGGTAGACTGATGCATTTGACGTGGAACTGTGCTGAGATGTTCATTATTACCTTGTTACCGCTCTTGGGGCTTCGTAGTAGTACCAGTCTGTGTTTCTTCTTGAAAGGACTCTTTAACTCGTGACAAGTTTCGTAGTTGTCCAAGTCCAGTTTCTCCAGGCATTTTGTTAATTCCTGCACGACAGGGAAAAATGTTCTTATTTGTAAAAGGATGAACCAAAAAATGTTATTATTCAGAGTAGGGATGTGCCGAAGCCAAATACTATGTTCGGAAAGAAAATTAAACACATTCTACGCAGCCCTTAAAGGGACACAATAAAAGATGGGAGGGAAAAATATATTTCAATGCTTTTGCGTTCTATTGCAATTATATAGTTGGGTAATTACAGAATTGGTTCAGTCAGAGTTGGAAAAATGTGTCTTTTTCCACAAATTTTGTATGCATGCAATAGGGCTGTACAACGATTAATCGTTTGCAAAATAAAAGTCTGTGTTTATGTAATATATGTGTTTGTTCTGTGTATAATAATTATGTATATATAAATACACACACGTATATATTTAAGAAAAATGTTATATTTATATATAAAATCTTTATATTTAAATATAATATAAAATATATATATTTATTTACATGCATATATTTCTTAAATGTATACTATCTGTGTATTATTATACACAGAACAAACACATATATTACATAAACACAGACTTTTATTTTGCAAACGATTAATTGTGATTAATCGTTGTGCAGCCCTAGAAATTGTATACATTTCTAGTAATTGTACAGTTAATTCTCATATTGTATTTTCAGAAAGTTTTGGAATATTTTTCCTCTCCCTAAATGTGTCACTATAGAAACACAATAATTTAATAAGAAGGATTACATTGACTGATTAAGATTTTTTTTTTTTACATCTACCTTGTAAATATTTTTTTTTGCTATTTTAAAAAAAAATGTTTCATAGGTAAATCAATAATTACAATTTTAACAATATTTCAAGTGTAATTTGTGAGATTTTTTGTATTTTGAATCCAATCTTTCTTTGTAAAAGGCATACAGTTTATCATACTGATTTCAAAGTGAAGGATTCATTAGTCTGAATATACATTGAAACAAACACTATAATAACATCTTAGTTGATCATTCAATATACTTTATTTTTGACAAAACATCACGTTTCGGTCATGACTGCACATTATCGGTAGTGACAGTAATGTGTTGGAATCAAAATTTAAATCACATACTAAAACATATTAAAATACTAATGATTTGCATAACTGTACTAAAACTAAATAAATGATTATGTTCGCTTTTGTCAATTTTAGATACTTTTGAGCCGCTCAAAGATGTTAATCAGCACATGGTTATCTAGCACAGTTCTGAACAGTTGTACACACACAATGGCACAAACACTAAATTTGATCAAATAACACCCAAAAAACAAAGACGTCACAAGCAAAACTTCACCACATTTCGGTCGTGACTGTTTCGGTAGTGACAGTTTCACAGTTCTGAACAGCTGTACACACATAAAAACTAAATTTTATGGATTAACACCCAAAAAAGTGTGCTTAATTGCAGAAAAAAGGTGTTTGGTAGTGACGATCCTTAAAGTTACACACAGATTTTCAGACTTTTGAACACATTTAACTCAAAATGATGGATCTGTCTACTCTGAAAGAGAGGCTGTGAGAGGGAGGAACACAGGAATATTTCCTGATCAAAAATGTAGAAGTGTGTTAAAATCAGTCTCAGCCAATAGAGTAAAACACACACTGTTTCGGTAGTGACATGAAAATGCGCGACATTTTTCTTTTTACATAAAGTTTCATGATTTAAAAATAGACTTTAAAAAAAAATAAAAAATCTAAAATATATTTTTAAAAACAACAATGTAAAACATTGCAAAAATTATTTCAATATTTTCACAAGTTGAAATTTAGGGGTTAGGGTTTGGGACAGCCACCTCCCAATTGAAAGTACCCAATAAATGATGATTTTATATATATTAAGCTTACTGATATTTTAAATATTATTGTGGGATTCAACAGAAAACATCTAAAATTTGAATACTTAAATGTGTTTTTTGGTTGTGGGACAGCAGTTTGCATCAATTCTGTAGAATGGCCCATATAATTTGCAGGCTTCAGGAAGCGGTTATGAATATGCAATATTCACTTTTGGATGCATGCTCACTTTCGAATTCGGGATCACACATACTCTTTGTATAGGGAGCAGCGGTACTGACCACACATATTATAAGATAAGATATTTGTCAGTGACGTTCAGAATGTGTTGCCCTCCAAATCCTCTGCCATCATCTTGTCAGTCATCTCTCCTTACTATCTTCACGTGATAAATGAAATCTGATGTACTGTAATGTAACCGACTACCACAGCAAGCCTAACTGCATCTCTTTAGGGTCTCCATGGAATGCATTTTCCAGGCCTTTACGAATTCGGATTTAGGCTTCAGGCACATCCCTAATTCGGAAATTCATGGAGTTTTAGCTATGTTTCATTTAAAGGGATAGTTCATCCGTAAATGATCATTCAGTCATCATTTACTCATGTTGTTTTAAACCTGTATGACTGACTTTCTTTCACAGAAAACAGTTAGCAGAATGTTTACACTGCATAACGACTGAAAATAGTCAGTATGACTTGTGCACTACATTTCAGTTTTGTGAGACTATTTTGTGTGCGTGCGTGTAAGGAACAGATCCAAAAATAGTATCACTGTGGTCATCATTTGCTTTAACTATGAAAAAAAGAAGCCTGGACATTCCCTTAAAAATAAAACTGTTTTTCAGATGAAGGATAAAAAGATGGTGGTGAGGAAATTACAGAATTCCCCCTTCCGCAAACTAAAACTGAAACTATTAAAAACATTTTTGTTACCTGAAAGTTGTTGCCTTGGAAACTAACTGAAATATACAGAAGAGGATTGGGGCCAAGCAATAATAAAAAAATAAAACCATCTTGAGATTAAAGTTAAATAAAATTAAAGTAAATTTTGAGAAAAAAGTCGAAAAAGTCAAAATAAAATGTTGAGAATAAACTCGTTATATTACAAGAAAAAACTTGTTACATTTCGAGAAAAAGGTCGAGATAAAATGTTGAGAATAAACTTGTTAAATTACGAGAAAAAAGTCGAGATAAAATGTTGAGAATAGTGTCGTTAAATTATGAGAAAAAAGTCATTAAATTATGACAACAAATTCATTAAATTATGAGAAAAAAGTCGTTAAATTACGAGAAAAAAGTCATTAAATTACAAGAACAAATTCGTTAAATTATAAGAAAAATGTTAAATTTAGAGAAGAAAGTCATTAAATTACAAGAAAAAAGTTGTTAAATTACTAGAACAAATTCGTTAAATTACGAGAATAAATTTGTTAATTTAATGACTTTATTCTCAACATTTTATCTCAACTTTTTTCTTGAAATTTAACGACATTTTTCTCATAATTTAATGAATTTGTTCTCATAATTTAACGACTTTTTCTCATAATTTAATGACATTTTTCTCATAATTTAATGACATTTTTCTCATAATTTAACAAATTTTTTCTCATAATTTAATTACTTTATTCTCAAAATTTTATCACGACTTTTTTCTCGAAATTTAATGAGTTTTTTCTCGAAATTTAACAACTTTAATCTCGAGATGGTTTTATTTTTTTATTATTGCTTGGCCCCAATCCTCTTCCGTTGAAATACGTTTAGGCACAAAAAAGTCTAAATAAAATAAAATAAATAAATAAGCTGAAATACAAATAAATCAAACAATTAGTAAAATAAATTAAAATTCCTTAAAGACAAAATGAAAAAATTAAATTTGCTCATTGTCAGAAGGGTATTGAGCTATAAAATGGAGTCTAAGAAGGAAAAAAAGACATTTAAAGGGATAGTTCACACAAAAATTTAAATTATCCCATGATTTACTCACACTCAAACCATCCTAGGCGTAAATGGTTATCTTCTTTCAGTCAAACACAGTCGGAGTTATATTAAAAAAATATTCTGGCTCTTCCAAACTTTATAATGGGAGTGAATGGCGCTCCTCATTTTGAAGCCAGGATATTTTTTAGTATAACTCCGACTGTGTTTGACTGAAAGAAGAAATTCAAATACACCTATGGTTTGAGGGTGAGTAAATCATGGGATGATTTAATTTTTTTGGTTGAACTATCCCTTTAAGAGACTTAATTTGTGATTGTGCCTTCTTAGGGGGTGTTACGTCTTCACTCTGCATGTGAAGGTTGATATTTTAGTACACGGTTGCGATTGAATTTTTTCTGTGAAAGTTTCTTTCACCAAAAACAACTCAAAACTTGTCAGAGAAAAGAAATCAATTTAAATAACTTGATAAAGCATAGATGGCTAACGATGAATTGCATTTGGGATGGAAATCAGTAATGATTGAAACAAAAAATGTGTGCACATTATTAGGACAAAATCCATTTCCATTTTCCATATTCCATTGACAATTGTAAGCCAAAGTTATGCGTAATGTTAACTAACAGCCAAATAGCTACAAATAATAAATTGTTTTAGCAATCCGTTCCCAATGGATATACAATCAGGTCCAACCTTTTTCTTGTGCAATATCATATTTTACTCAGAAATACATCACATTATGGAAGTACAACAGGGTTGTTAAATGTTGAGGTCATGATTTAGCAGACTTACCTCATTCTCATAGACCTCAATCACGGTCCGGTCCAGCTGAATGTACCGGTCCTTATAGCTGCTCAAGAACTTCCCTGAAGACTTCTTCAACCAGCCTGCCTTCCCAGCTCTCTTCACCTCTTTGGGCTTGGCTGGCTCCTCTTTCACACCCTGTTTGTGCAAAGGAAGAAGGAAATCAGCATTTCTTACTGAACCAAAGTTTCAGTTTGACTTGGCATGCTTTGAGATCTGAGTCCAGCGAGAGCATTCCTGAAATGGGAGGATGAAGTATGTAGCAGCTAGATTATCATTTTGGCCCGGTCTGGGTTTCATGTGACCTTCAACACCTTTTCAGATGGATGATGCTTTATTTCCACATCTGCTGTATTTCATTTTTCACAGCCTTCTCATGAGCTTTAAAGATCTTATCTGATTTTATCATTCAGCGTGTAATTACTGCTTGCTAAGGCAAACATTACTATTTATTATTTTTCTTAATTTAGGGTTAAGGATTTAAATATACCTCTAAACTTTAAAATTAAACTTTGAAGGTGCAATATTACTTTTTTAAGTGATCACCCTTAACATGACATTGAAGCTGGTTTATTATCAGCAAAACTAAAAACTATTAAAAAGTACTTTTGTTAATTAAAATGAATCTGTAAAAAAAAAAAAATATTAGATAAAAAAGTAAATGAAGACTACATGACACTTAGAAATGTTGCCTTATTGAATTTTAAAGCACTAAAATTACTAATTGGAAATAAAAACTAAAACCGATTTATATAAATAGATAAATCTATATATAGATAATGTTAGTAAATTAATTAACAAATTATATAAATCTTATAAATTATATAAAATAAATTATATTTTACTATATAGAAGTTATTTGTAATAGTAATTGTAATAATATTCCACAATATTACTGTTTTTTGTATTTTTAATGTATATAGATACACACACACACACACATATATATATATATGTGTGTGTGTGCTGTCAATCTATTATGTGCGATTACTCAAAGCTTTTGTGTGTATATATATATATATATATATTATATGTATATTTATGTAACACACATTTAACACAACACATTTATGTTAGATGCGATTAATCGATATATAAATGAGTAGCTGAAAAATGTCTCCTAGTTCACTGGAGTTTAATGAGAGACCAAATATTCACAATAGGGTATATATATATATATATATATATATATATATATATATATATATATATATATATATATATATATATATATATATATATTATATATATATATATATATATATATATATATACAGTGGCTAGAAAAAGTATGTGAACCCCTTGCAGAATCTATGAAAATAAAAATTATTTTAATAAAATAAGAGGGATAATAAAAAATGCATGTTATTTTTTGTTTAGTACTGTCCTGAGTAAGATATTTTACATAAAAGATGTTTGCATTTAGTTCACAAGACAAAACAATAGCTGAATTTATTAAAATAACCCCATTCATAAGTGTGTGAAGCATTGATTCTCAATCCTGTGTGTGGTTACCTGATGATCCACGACTGTTTTTATGTTTTGTGATGGTTGTTCATGAGTCTCTTGTTTGTTCTGAGCAGTTAAACTGAGCTCTGTTCTTCAGAAAAATCCTCCAAGTCCCAAAAATTCTTCATATTTCCAGCATCTTTTGCATATTTCAGCCCTTTCCAGCAGTGGCTGTATGATTTTGAGATCCATCTTTTCATACTGAACTCAATTGAGGGACAAGCCGAGGGGTGAAAACTTTTGAATTTGAAGATCAAGGTAAATTATACTTAATTTTTCTTCCGGGAAACATGCAAGTATCTTCTGTTGGTTCCGAAGGGCAGTACTAAATGAAAAACAATGATATTTAAACAAAATAAGAAAAATTGTGACATCTTCATCCTGTTCAAAAGTTTTCACCCCTCTGCTCTTAATGCATCGTGTTTCCTTCTGGAGCATCAGTGAATGTTTGAACCTTTTTTAATAGTTGTGTTTGAGTCCCTCAGTTGTCCTCAGTGTGAAAACACAGACCTCAAAATCATACATTCACTGCTGGAAAGGGTTCAAATATGCAAAAATGCTTGAAAACTGATGAATCTGCAGGAGCTGGAGGATTTTTCTGAAGAACAGAGCTCAGTTTAACTGCTCAGGACAAACAAGAGACTCATGAACAACCATCACAAAACATAAAAACAGTCGTGGATCATCAGGTGACCACACACAGTATTGAGAATCAATGCTTCACACACTTATGAATGGAGTTATTTTAATAAATTCAGTTATTGTTTTGTCTTGTGAACTAAATGCAAACATCTTTTATGTAAAATATCTTACTCAGGACAGTACTAAACAAAAAATAACATGCATTTTTTATTATCCCTCTTATTTTATTAAAATAATTCTCATTTTCACAGATTCTGCAAGGGGTTCACATACTTTTTCATGCCACTGTATAATATTCACTCTGAGCCGGCCAAAACATGAGCCTGATGGACTTGATCTCAAGCCACTTCTTGGTAGTCTGTGCAGTGTGGGCAGAGCATTGTCTTGTTGAAAAAAAAAAATCTGATCATTTGTCTTTAGATAGCTACTTCTTATTTGTAGGAAACAAGCCATTCTTAGCTTATCAAGCCAAATCTTGTTCTAACCATCATGACTACAAGAGCAAAAAGATACAGGCAAATGTAGCTGTACGCCTTTTGAATAAAGTTTTGCATATATTCTTAAATTACAAAAATAAAATGCACCCCACTGCAGCTGTATTTGGAATTCCCAGGAATTTTCTATGCAAGGAAATTCCTCAGGATGTCTCTTTAGAGGGCCATCGAGCTGTTTTTCCACTTTCACTGGGCCTTTGGAAAGAGCAGCGTGTGCTAGAGAAGGTGCAGCTGTCTGAGGGAGGAAAACGTGGAGAATAATAGGAGAAGCACAGTGCCAACTGGGACTTTCTCACACTGCCGGGAAACCAACATGGGCGACAGGTCACTCATGCCCTCGCAGTGTCTGTGCTGAGGGAGGGGAATGGAGCGTGAGGGCGCCTCTTTGTTTTTCTCGTTCTGTTTGTGTGTAAATTGGAGCGGAGCGCATGGCACATCCCATCACAACACAACCCGCTCGTGGAGAGAGAGAGAGATTCTTTGGGTGGGACGGAAAAATCTATATTGTAAAAAAAACAGAGTGGAGCCAATTTGGACCTACAAAGTAGAGCGCATTCGAAAGCAGAGCGAGAGCATACAGTGTTTTAAAACGCATAATCAAGCACGAAATAAGCCAAGACATGCATTAACCTCACTTTAGTCAAACAGGAACTCGCAGTACTAGATGAGATAATTTAAGAAAGCGAGAAGTTTCATTAGTGGTGTCTGCAGCAGTATCGCTTTTGCTCATAAAAGCAACAAGTACATTTTGTCACCCCAAACACTAGTGCTAATGTGAAAGCGATCATATGTTATTTTCACACGGTGGCCGATAAAATGAGCCAGAAAAATTGACCTACTATGCCCCCTTTACAAGATGTAATATAAGTCTCTGGTGTCCCCAGAATGTGTCTGTGAAGTTTCAGCTCAAAATCCCCCACAGATCATTTATTTTAGCTTGTCAAATTTGCACCCATGTTGGTGGGAGCAAAAACACAGAGTTTTTGTGTGTGTCCCTTTAAATGCAAATGAGCTGCTGCTTTCCAGGAGAGGGCGGAGCTTTAACAGCTCAACAACAACAAAACTAGAGAATCTCACGCAGCCAAAATGAGGATTGTCAGTAACGGTGTTCAGCCTTACATTGTTCAAACCGGAGTCGACACTGATGGAGAGACTCAGGAAGAAGTTACAACTTTTAGACGTTTCTGAACGGTTAGTGGATACATTTATGTAGTTGCTGTGGAGTTGATTCAACTCATCCACTAGCATGTGCCGTCATGTTCATCTTTTGTCAAATCCAGTGTTGAATTGACCCTCGTTTGTGAACAACACTCTATTACAACAACTCTTCCTTTTCTCTAAAGCAGCCCAACATGGCCCCACCCCCTTTGTTGTGTGTTCTCGGGGGCGGGGTTTATGTAAATTTTAGGGTTAGTGATGTCACTAACCCGGGAAGAAGCTTGTTGTAGTCCCTACCAGCCGATTGTTGTAGTCGTTAAACGATTTATGTAAAAGAAAATATCTCTCTTTGCATTGAACTTTATAACTTTGCAGATGTTGTTTATGCTTAAACAGCAACATTACACACTAACTAAAGTTAAAAAAGTGAAATTTTAAATCAACCATCCCTTTAATGGAGGAACTCAAGCCCTATCTAGGAAGCAGAATCTTATAGAGCCTTAGTTTTGTGATCTTCTGACATAAAAAAATAAACCACCTAGTAACGGGCCTGGAAACACCTCAGAAAAAAGCACTCATAGCAACATCTGGAAAATCTCGTGAAACACACAAGCAATGTGGCTGTAAGTTTGCAAGGGCAAAAACGGCAAAGTATTTGACAAATTAATTTTTAATTGTTACTTGATCACAATCATTAATAATATTAATTTATTTTAAAAAAGTCTTTAAAAGGTAGCTTCTAAAGGTGGTTTACATAAGATAAAGCTACAAATATATAAAAATAACAGAATAAAAGTTATATCAAAGTCCCTTTAAGACAAGTCATTTCACTCAGCGGCCATCTTTGAAACGCCTCTCGGGCATCATGCAATCTCTCTGAATGGGGAAACATCAAATTCTCCAAAACTGTTCGCCAACCTTACGATTAAATTTCATATTTGAAATCACCAATGAAATCTAACAACAACCGGCTCATAAATTTAGTTTCTAAACGCTCGAATCATGACAAAAAAAAAACTTTTTCAGGCTAGATCAAGCTACTGCGCAGACCTACATGCGCGTCTCTTTGGGGGCGCGCATCTGACTGTTTCTATAGAAACCGGTGATTCTAACGGCCGCTGAAGTGACGCGATGACTTTACCAGTCAGCGATTGGTTCTTATTTAGAAGGCGGGACTTATTCCGCCATATTGCGTGTTACACTTTCTCCCATTCAAAACAATACGAGTGACACGTCTTGTGTTATTCTGTAGTCTTTGGTTATATTTATAATATTTATATCAGTGGTGAAGCTACGGGTGGGGGTTGTGGTCCACCCAATTGGTCATATGAAATAATTTAATAATAACAATTATAATAAACATCATATCACACTATAACTTCATTTATTTAGTTACAAGAATAATTAAATGCAAGTCTGCATGGTCAATCAGGCAGTTTTCTACACTAGTAACCTGCAATTGTTACCCTAAAGTGTGATTGCTACCTGATTTAACCCATAAAAATTTGTTTTGTTGGTATAAATTAATGTATATAGGTTGGTTCAGTGATGATGTTAATATTAAAACCAGTTAATATACAGTAGATATTAACATTTTTAGATTACCACTATTTTCAGAGCAGTTTTCCCTCATATCACATGCTTGTCAAAATGATACATTTCATCAGTTTCAGAGCTACCACAAAAATGGACATTCAAACACAAAATTCTAAAGATGGCTGTGTTTTTTCAATGTGGTGACACAATTTCCACTGAAACAGGAAGACAGGACGGGACATATTGAACAGCTCCTCCTCTAGCGTTTTGTTTATATGACAGCTTGTCCAGAGCTGTTGAACTCCATAAAGCCTCAGTTCCTTCTAATCTCTAACCGTTTCTCCTCCATATCGCTTAAAAATACAGCATTCTGTGCAGAATTCAAATGGGTTTGATATGTTTTGTGGTCATATGATCCACTTTGTGCTCTCTGGTCTCTGGACAGGAGCAGACTGTGTGTGCAGCGGTGGTTTGCATGACGCTAATGTGAAACCAGACTTCGCCTACATATTTACACCGTCTGAATTGTTCCCTATCCCCTATATAGTGCACTATGTGCCATTCACCATGCAGAAAATAGTAAATGTGTGAACAAGTGGCTGATTTCAGCCGCAGCTTCAGCGTCTATTTATAATGTAGGGGGCGGGACACTTCAGATTCTAGAGAGCATTTGATTGGACAGAAAATCTGATGAGAAGCTGAAGTGCAGAGTGATGTCATCAAAACCATTGATCCATATTGGCGGAAGTGACGAGATTTAACGATTGTATCTTCTAAATATGAATTTTGTCATTGTTTTGGAGCACACTAGCTTATGGATAACAATAGGGCTAACATATTCATAGTAAAAGCCAAAAAACTTGATTTCATGGGGACTTTAAGGTCTATAATGTACTTTATATAAAACACGAAGAGCCATTTTATTGTTTTCACCATGCACTGTAAATAAATAAATAAATAAAAAAATCAATAAGTGATGGCAACATATATTTTTACATTACTTTAACTCATAAAATAAAGTTGAAATTGCTTAAATTATTTTCATAAGTAAGACAAAATTAAACTTGATTTTGAAGTCAGTTTTTATATAATTTAAGTTGAAATGACTAAATACAGCCAATTTGATAATACTTGATTTCAAGCAGCAACAGAACTTAAGTTGAAATAAGAGGGGGAAAAAATAGAGTTGTTTTTAATAGGTTGTTGTTGTTTGCTGATTTGAAACTTTGAACTTGAAACTGTGTAATTAATTGTGTAAAAGTAATTAATAATAATAATAATTTTAGAAAACTTCTTTAAAGGCAATTTACATAAGTCATGACGACAAAAAACAACACACCATATATAATAATTAGTGCTGTCAAACGATTAATCGCATCCAAAATAAAAGTTTGTTTACATAAAATATTTGTGTACTGTGTATAATTATGTATATTTAAATACACACACATACATGTATATATTTAAGAAATATTTGCATGTATATATATTTATATAATTTAAATATTTTACATACAAGTATAACAAATTTTTTACATTTTATGTAAACAAACTTTTATTTTGGTTGTGATTAATTGCGATTAATCGTTTGACAGCACTATTAATAACATAAAAATAAAATAATAATAAAAGCTTCTTTAAAAGCAGCTTCTTATTGCAGTAATCATAAAACAACGACATAAAAACAATACACAAGTGACTTTCAAACACTAAAATCTACACTTCCAAAATGTTCCAAAATGAAAAAGCATCAAAACTGGATTCTAATGCAGAATATGCTAGAAGATCCATGCAAAAACTCATAAGCTACTGCTCTGGAGGATTGTATGGTGAGGCACACCTTAGCCATCATGGGTTTCACATACAGTCAAAAGGCACAGAGCTCCATCTGGGTCAGATATCAGAGCCGGTGCTGTGCGCTGACCTGGCCGCTGTCAGCTCACCACACATCTAAATATGAATCATCTGTGCGGTTCTTCTCTGACCTCACTGCAATCGAGACTGACAGAGCGACTGAACTTGTTCAAAGACTCGCACTGCAAAATTTGGCGAGCATTAAAACTTTCCATGGAGCAATAACACTTCTGTCTAAAAGAGAAATGGAACGCTGTCCGCTCAAACAACTGTTGCAATAGGGTTGTAGTATATCTGCAAAATCTCCATCAGGGAAGTGTAAATCATGTATGCCAATCAGGGAAGTATAAAAGCGGAAATAGTGACCGATGCTATAGATTTTATGGGAATTAAGTATTCTCGCTATACTAGTTTTTACCAATAGCTTAACAAATAGGGCTGAGCAGGGACAACTGTCAGTTTGAAACCAAGTCAAAGCAGGAACTGGCATCTTACTGGGTGCATGGTATATATCGGTTGTCATAACCTTATTTATTACAATACAAGGATACATGGGTCAAAAAACAACTAACTATTTTATTCATTTATTACTTTTTTGTGGTGGGGCCAGTAAAAAGTCACAGAATCTAATCAAAAATCAAGAATCGAATGCATTGAGATCTTCTGAATCGGATTGAAACAGGAAAGTCAATGTTGAAAACAGTTGTGCTGCTTCATATTTTTGTGAAAACTGGTATTTTTTAGCTCAGGATTCTTTGACGAATAGAAAGTTCCAAGGAATTGTCTTTTGTAACATTATAAATGTCTTTACTGTCACTTTTGATCAATTGAACGCATGCAATAAAAGTATTAAAAAAAACTCCAAACATGTAACAGCAGTGTATTATCAACAGAAATTCTGAATATTCTACAAATATTTCTGCTAATTTCTTTTTTTACACTGATGTGCAATTGTTTTAACAACTTCTTATTGTGGTATCAACCATTTCATATTCACCAGCCCCTACATATCACATAAAAACCAAATGAACAGCGGTTGGTCCTTTTATATAGTGGTGAAACGGGCGGTTCTTGATCAAAACAAAGCTGCAAAGTGATGCAGACGTCATGTTGATAGAGAAAATCTAAATGAGTAAAAGTGCTCTTTTATTGTTGCAGCTTCTAACTGTACATGACAAGCTGATAAAGAAGAGATGAGCCTTCATAAAAATAAAAACTGTGAACAGTGAAAAGTATTTCTGAAGTATATGAACCACAGATGCAGTCCCACAACAACTAACATTTACAGTGACCACAACAGATGGTCACATTAAACTGGGAATGTTTTTCCATGCTGTCATTATGTTTAGATAAATATGGCATCAAATTGGCTGTGATTTACAGGCTGCCATGTATTCCTTGACACAAACATCCGTCACTGTTCATCTCAACTCAACTCAGGACACTTCTACTCTAATGAATGATAACCAAGATGGCACACTAATGTCAAGGTAATGCCGTCTCTCATCATATCAATGCTAAATAAAGATTTAAGCTATGTCTGTGTACGCTACATATTAACAATGTGGGTTTCGGCTCTGCCCTCCAGCACCACTGACCAATGTTACTTCCTCATTTCAGTTAGCATTTCCTGAAACTACTTCTTCACATAAGAGGATCTTTCTGACAGTAATCTACACTTTTGTTTCACTTATAGTTAGTTTAAAACACAATATAGACACAGACAGACAGAGGGAGATTAGACAGACAGACAGACAGACAGACAGACAGACAGACAGACAGACAGACAGACAGACAGACAGACAGACAGACAGACAGATAGATAGATAGATAGATAGATAGATAGATAGATAGACAGACAGACAGACAGACAGACAGACAGACAGACAGACAGACAGACAGACAGATAGATAGACAGATAGATAGATAGATAGATAGATAGATAGATAGATAGATAGATAGACAGAACAAAAGACAGACAGACAGACAGACAGATAGATAGATAGATAGATAGATAGATAGATAGATACATAGATAGATAGATAGATAGATAGATAGATAGATAGATACATAGATAGACAGATAGATAGACAGAACTAAAGACAGACAGACAGACAGACAGACAGATAGATAGATAGATAGATAGATAGATAGATAGATAGATAGATAGATAGATAGATAGATAGATAGATAGATAGATAGATAGATAGAACGAAAGACAGATAGACAGACAGACAGACAGACAGATAGATAGATAGATAGATAGATAGATAGATAGATAGATAGATAGATAGATAGATAGATAGATAGAGATAAATAGATGGTAGATAGATGTTAGACAGACAGACAGATAGATACATAGATAGACAGAGACAAATAGATGGATAGACAGAACGAAAGACAGACAGATAGATAGATAGATAGATGTTAGACAGACAGACAGACAGACAGAACGATAGATAGAACGATAGATAGATAGATAGATAGATAGATAGATAGATAGATAGATAGATCGACAGACAGAACGACATAGATAAATAGATAGATGTTAGACAGACAGACAGACAGACAGATAGATAGATAGATAGAACGATAGATAGATAGATAGATAGATAGATAGATAGATAGATAGATAGATAGATAGATAGATAGATAGATCAGGATAAAAAAACATGCCAATACTAACTATCTATCTATCTATCTATCTATCTATCTATCTATCTATCTATCTATCGTTCTATCTATCTATCTATCTATCTATCTATCCAGTTAACAAAGTCTTGACTTAGAGGGGCGTTGGATGCTGCAAAAGTACTTCACTTCCTGGTACTGATCTACATCATCTCGAACTGATGAACAGAATATTAAAACTTTTTAACAAACACTGATTCTGTTGGACCTTTTTTCTCCAGTGCACAAAGACGCTTCAAATAAACAAGTGATGCAACCCACCATTTTAACACTTAGTTTCCGAGAGAGAGAGAGAGAGAGAGAGTAACAGTATCAGCACTGGACTGAGTCAAAGTTAAAGCAAGTTTTACTTCACGTCGCCAATAACGAGGATTAAAAGTTGTGACTTGTTTTAAATAAAGTTTGTTATGCACTTTTGTAAAACACCGAAAAAGAAGCCATATGAAATACTCACATCTTCCATGATATAAAAACAAAGATCCCGTTATGCGCAGAAGAAAACGCTCGACGCAGGACTTTATCTCGGGTTAAAACTGTTGATCTCTCTTCGTCTCAACTTTCTCACATCCAACATGACGATGAAAAACAAGGAACTGTGTATGAGGCTGAAATCTAACGGGACTCTGCTGCTCTTTTCCTCTTTCGACTTCAGCAGTTACAAGTTTGAGGCTTGACAAAAAAAAAAAAAAAAAAAGTTTGGTTTCCGGTAAGTCACCAAAGCCTCTGCCGCTGCCAAGAGACACACGGCCGCGTCTCACAACACATGCGCTGCCTATCTAGATAGCCTCGGAACGCCAAGAATTCGATCTCTGAGCTCTTGGTCTCTTACAAAAATGCTTTGACAGGCGTAGTGTGCGAGGTATAAAATGACATTTTTGAGGGGACAGACTTTTAAATATATATATTGCACTATTTCAATTAATCTCGCGCACCATTTGGCGCCCCTAGCTATTTTAAAGACGCTTTAAACAACACTAAGACTTTTTTGAGATATTAATAATATTTAAAATTAACAATACGTTGTAATGAATTACAGTAGCCTATTTATGTTTAGTCGGTTATATTTCAGTGTTCCTTCCTGAAATAAATAGTGACATGCTGTAATTACCATGTAAATAAAGCTAGGTTTGATGTCACAACGATCGGTCTACCGATCATGCCGCAGGATGTCTATTCGCATCTTTGCATTGACTTAACATGTAAATCACTTGCGCTTAACATTTTATTCGCATCTGGTGTGAACGCACCATCAGTGAGGCCTGCATAGCCAGCAATGACATTTCCTCTCTCAAGATCCATTAATGTACTAAAAACATATTTAAATCAGTTCATGTGAGTACAGTGGTTCAATATTAATATTATAAACCGACGAGAATATTCTTGGTGCGCCAAAAAAACAAAATAACGACTTATATAGTGATGGCCGATTTCAAAACACTGCTTCAGGAAGCTTCAGAGCGTTATGAATATTTTGTGTCAAATCATAATTCGGATCGCGTGTCAAACTGCCAAACTGCTGAAATCACGTGACAGATGATTCGACACACTGATTCATTTGTGCTCTGAAGCTTCCTGAAGCAGTGTTTTGAAATCGGCCATCACTATATAATTCGTTATTTTGTTTTTTTGGCGCACCAAGAATATTCTCGTCGGTTTATAATATTAATATTGAACCACTGTACTCACATGAACTGATTTAAATATGTTTTTAGTACATTAATGGATCTTGAGAGAGGAAATGTCATTGCTGGCTATGCAGGCCTCACTGAGCCATCGAATTTCAACTAAAAGATCTTAATTTGTGTTCTGAAGATGAATGAAGGTCTTACGGGTGTGGAACGACATGAGGGTGAGTAATTAATGAGATTATTTTCATTTTTGGCTGAACTTACCCTTTAAAGGGATAGTTGTCAGAATCATTATGGTAATTACCACGCACTTTTAAAAAAAGGGCGTGGTATACTGTTGCCATGTTTACTTCCTGTCAAGCTATTTTTGAGTACCGCTAACTTTTGTGGTTACTGAAACGGTGGGCCTCAAACATAATTCGTACCCTGACAACTTGCTAAGACAACGCTGTCTTTAGGAAGTACACTAACTCTAGACAGACAAATTTGACATGGTTGCTGGAGGATTTATTTGTACCAATTCATTAAATAAATATTATGATTGCATTTGCTTTATACCTTCAATTTGAACTCACAGACAGATTAGGGAAAAAACAAAACAAACAAACACAAAAAAAAACAACAGAGGTAACAAAAGGCTGTAAATAAAACTCACCGAAGCATAATTGTGTTTGCATGATGCAAATGTAAGGTAAACCAGCACAACTGGTATAACTACATTTTCTACGTAAGTATAAATATAACTATACTAAGCGAATGACAGTTTGACAGAAAAAAATACTTTTGAATGATGCACATATGTATGTAGGAAGTATGTAGGAAGTATAGAAAAGCTTCATTTATTCCCCATGATTGCACAAGCAGGCCAAAGGAAATATCTGCAGAGATGTTGCACTACATGGGGGTGTGGAGCACGTCACAAATCTGAATAGGAAGAGGATGCAACCACAACCAGTTTCCCAATAATCACATATCACATCACATACACAATGATAGATGATGTGAATTACTACCTTTTTTTTCAGTGGGCACTGGAAAATTTGTTGTGGCAGCCAGCATGCTTTACTTCTGATCTTTTTTTAAAGACGACCACCTAGTTTCTGATCTGGGTACAAGGCCTGAGGTGAAAATAAGACTGAACTTTGTACAAGATGGGATATTAATTTTGAGAACTTACCTTTTTTTCCCTGCTGATCACTTAGAAGTCACATTCTGTTTGAAACCGAAACATGTCTTCACTCAAATAGCACACCGTCACACTGTCTTGTGGTACTCAAAAGTAGCTATAAGTATAAATACTCCATTTTAAAATCTATGCAATATGCTGTCTGCAACATCATACAGTTAAGCTTGTTAAAACTTCTTTTGAAACATCTGTACCTAACCCTCATGCGTCCTTATGGACATTTTTGTCTTTTTCAGTTTTGTTTTGTTTGATAAATTTGCCTGTGTTAATGCCAGCTGCATGCAATTTGGCACAAGTGTGTATTTTTATTGTAATTTCAATATTTCAAAACCATTTCCTTTAATAAATATATTTTACACCAGTAACACAAAATAGTTCCACTCAGGACTTTAAGGACAAAAATGTCCCCATTGAAACCCATTAAAACTGCAATTTTAATTCCCAGGACCATTTAACGAAAATGATGCAATCTTTGTTAATAGGCTTTCATTTTGTTGGCTAATTTTTGGTGCCATTTTCTCAGGTTTGGCCTATAAAACAAATTTCTTCTGCATATTATAGAGCCAATTGGATAAATTATGCAGCTATAATTGTATGGGTGTGTTGGTGTGGATGTCAGAGTGTGGTTTGTATGTGTGTATTAAAAAAATTGTGTGTTTGTATTATTTGAGAGAGAAAAACTCTACTGCAAATCACAACCACAGTGTGTACCAGTGGAGTTTTGCTGGCATCTAATGGGGAAAATCTGTTACTGCGACCTGAACAAAATCTTACTGAAAGCTCATTTTTTGAGATATCAACCTCTTTTCTAGTAGATTTGAGTTCAAATGTTTCATAAAATATATATTTTATGTAAAATAATGTTCATAAATCATTTTAATAAACTTAAAGGTCTTCTTTTAAATGAGACCAAACTTCAAAAAATAATTTTAAAAATTCTCAGAAGCTTAGAGTTTTTGAGCACGGACATTTGGGCCTATGTGTAACTTTTTTAATTGACACACAGGAGTTTAAATACAGAGGTTGTGTTGCTTTGTATTCAATACCATGTTTTTCCCCTGAGCCACACCACTCAAACCACACACTCTTCCCATTGACACAAGCATTTATGCTTCGTTTAAAACCACACAGAGCTGTTTTTAGCCACAGGCTGTGTGTCAGAGTTCCTCTGATGAACGGCTGTCAGGTACTGTAGGTCTTTTTAAAATGCATCCTTGCACCTTCTTAATATTATTGGTTAGTGCATTTGGAGTGCCACAAGAGGAAGTAATGGCATGGTTGATTGTCAACTAGTGTACAGGTTGGAAGTTAATATTTGAGAAACATGCTATGTGGCTTCACTTGTAGAGTGTGTGAAGAGGGACGAGTTCCTGTTTCATAGAGGAAAAGCACAGCAGTTAACATAGCATCAACCTTATGGAGGGTTTTCAAAGAAGCAATTATTTTTTCTTTATATTTGTTGCTATAAAGACATTTTAATATATTTACATGTATATTTTGCTACATATTTTCCCAACCTCATAGATTAACCCTCATGAGGGATGTTTTTTTTTTACTCTTTGCAGTTACATTAGTGTGGAAATAACACAATGCTTTTACCTATTCCATATGGTATGATAAACGTGAGCATGCATGCGTTAAGATTATGTGCGGTGAATCTTGCACTGATGTGAAGCCGCACCCATCCGTTCTGAGAGGACAGGGGAAGCAAAGAAAGACCCTCCTTTATTTTTCTGGCTCGTGTTTATGAAGCATATTCCGCCCCCTACTGGTACACAGAATCTAGGGTTAGTTCACCCAAAAATGAAAACGCTCTCATCATTTACTCACCCCCAAGTTGTTCCAAACCTGTTTGGTGTTCAATAGAAGAAAGAAACTCAAAGATATTTTGAAGAATGTGGGTAACCAAACAATTGATTGACTTGCATAGTATTTTCCATACTATAGAAGTAAATGGGGTCCATCAACTGTTTATTTAACCATATTCTTCAAAATATCTTTTGTGTTCAGCAGAACAAAGAAATTCATACAGGTTTGAAACCACTTGAGGATGAGTAAATGATGACATTTTTGGGTGAACTATCCCTTTAATATGAATAAACATGTAATGTTACATAAAAAATAAATGGTAACACAATTTTCCTGATAATTTACTCACCCTCATGTCATCCAAGATGTTCATGTCTTTCTTTCTTCAGTCAAAAAGAAATGAAGGTTTTTGATAAAAACATTCCAGGATTATTCTCCTTATAGTGGACTTCAATGGACTCCAAACGGTTGAAGGTCAAAATTACAGTTTCAGTGCAGCTTCAAAGAGCTTTAAATGATACCAGATGAGGAATAAGGGTCTTGTCTAGCGAAACGATCAGTCATTTTTGGGAAAGAAAAAAAAAAATGCTTTATATAAACAAAAGATCGCCTTCCAAGTGGTTCCGCCAAAACCGCACTTTCGTATTCTTCAAAAAAGCTTACGCTGTATGTCCTACGCCTTCCCTATTCAACTTACGGAACGAACACGGCGCCAGTTCCATTTTTTCCGTAAGTAGAATAGGGAAGGTGTAGGACATACAGCGTAACATTTTGAAGAATACGAAAGTACGTTTTTGGCGGAAGCACTTGGAAGGTAAATTTTATTTGAAAGTGAACTAATCCTTTAATGTTAACAAATAAAACTTTTGATTTTAAAAACACAGTAGGCCTAAATGCTGAAATTACCATAAAGATTAATAAATGCTGCCGTACAAGTATTTTTCATTCTTAGTACATGTTAACTAAAGTAACTAATGTTAACTAATTTATTGTAAAGTACCACGATCGACCGAGGTATCGGAATCAGACGATGTTCCGCATGATCGGCCCGGATCGGTTACTTTCCAGTCAGTCTCACGTCTTTCCAATTGACCTTTCGCCGGGAGTTTGATTGACAAGCGATACCAATCAGAACGCCGCATCCGCCATTTTGTCCGACAAAGCAGCCAGTAGTTAATAGATTAACCTCGGTGGAGTTAAACTTGAAAAATGGTGAGTATTGACGTCTTTGAAACAACATTCGTTTGAAACAACATTCATTCTCATGTTCATGGACCAATAGGAAGAGATGATCGGTTTTTACCAGCGGTTGAGTTGAGGATCTACAGCAATCTGTCACGACTATGGTCACGACACATTAAAGAGCAACAAAACGGTTTTTATTGTTTGAATTTCTTTAATAACTACACGGTTTGAAAGCTGGGACTTTGTTTAATATCATAAGTAACCTGCTCTGTCTTGTCTGTCGATGTGTGGTCAGTATCCTCTTTGTTCCGCGATGTATTTTTCACTGCGTGTGGAGTGACAGCGCCACGGCTTGTCGGACAAAGCAACAGTAACTAAGGGGGGCGGGGCTCGGCGAAAGGCTAATTCCGAGCTGATCCGTTTTGTTACCAACAATAACGTCAGTCAAGCGTTCTCGCTCTCTTCTCTCCGACGGCGACGCCCGCCTGCTCTCACTCGCTCCGCTTAAACAGTGCTTGTATTGTGCATAATTTTAGTCATTCCCGCAGGTTTCGCGGTCAAATCAAGAGCGCGCGCACCACTGATCTATATTTGTGGAGTGCACAAGCCGCTTCTCAGCCTCAAACAGCTTGTGAGTCAAAACAAGTACCAAAATGAGTGGGTTACTATGCTTAAACGGTCAAATACTACAAAATTGTGTCAAAATGCCCGTCTTGGCGAGTATTCAGTTAAACACAGGCATTTATGGAACATAAATAGTTGAGAAAAAGAGAACGCATGTTGTGTAACAGTATATTAGGTCCGTGCATAAGCTCTTAAAAGGTGCAATGTGTAAATTTTGGCAGGATCCGTTGACATAAATGCAATCAATAACGTCTCGGTTACATAGGTAACCCTCGTTCCCTGAAGGAGGGAACGGAGACGTACGTCGGACAGACCGACGAATAGGAATCTCGCTAGAGAGGCCAATCTACTTCGAGTGTAACTAAACGAGCCAATGCACATTGGCATGCAATCATATGCATCAGCTGCTCGCCTCGCAGCGCGGGTATATAATGAGCAGCAGGTGCGTTGCATCTTCAGGTTTTCGCTGAGGAGCCGAACCCAGCAGGCGGCAGCATCAGCAGGACAACGCCTGTGGCGACGGGACGTACGTCTCCGTTCCCTCCTTCAGGGAACGAGGGTTACCTATGTAACCGAGACGTTCCCATTCAGTCGGTCACGTTCGACGTACGTCGGACAGACCGACGAATAGGAATCCCTACCAAAGCGCCACAGGGGCTGCCCTCTTCCAGCGCTCTGTCGTGAGCCACCTGAACCCCCTTGCCTAAGGACGGTGGGACCAGGCTCACGCAGAGAGGGTCGATCACTGTTGTTCCCAAAACCCACTCAGTGCGACAATTGGATAACGCTGGGAAAGCGTAGCCTTACATGCGATAAGGAACGCTGCGGAAGCCATATCCTTCCCCGAAGGAGTTATATGGATAAGTACATATGGACTAACCTTGTAGGTTGTACAACATATGGAAGAACTGGGGTGACTCCACTCGGTGAGAGATGGGTTCTCCCAGAGGGGAAAGACACGGGCTTCGTTTAGGAGCAGCCGTGGAAAAAGCCATATGGGATCCCCGTAGGGTCACACATATGGAACCCAGCCTAAATCCGGTTCTCAAGGATACAACGGAGTATAGGCCTGGCGCCAGACGCTCCGCCACGTCGGCTGCCGAAGGGTAACCGGAGGACTCAACAGGGTCTGCCCGTAGGGACTCTCTGGAGAATAGAATGCGCATGTAGCGCAGCAAGCCGACACTAAGCCGGGGCCTCTCCGTGCCTCTGACCTGAGGCGAGAACACGGGAGGAGACCGGCTCGACACGAAGGCTATAGTATCTAGCGAACGTGTTAGGTGTCGCCCAGCCCGCAGCTCTACAAATGTCTGTTAGCGAGGCGCCACGAGCCAGCGCCCAGGAGGATGCCACACCTCTCGTGGAGTGGGCATGCAACCTGAGCGGGCAGGGCACGCCCTGAGCTTGGTAAGCCAGGGCGATGGCATCCACTATCCAGTGGGCCATCCTCTGCTTGGAGACAGCCTTTCCCTTCTGCTGGCCTCCGTAACAGACGAAGAGCTGGACTGAGGTCCTGAAGCTTCGAGTTCTGTCTATGTACAGTCGCAAGGCGCGAACTGGACAGAGCAAAGCCAGGGCTGGGTCTGCCTCCTCCGAGGGCAGCGCTTGCAGGCTCACCACCTGATCCCTGAAGGGAGTGGTAGGAACCTTGGGCACATAGCCAGGCCGGGGTCTCAGTACCACGTGGCTGTCACCCGGCCCGAACTCTAGGCACGATTCGTCGACCGAAAATGACTGCAGGTCCCCTACCCTCTTGATGGAGGCCAATGCCACCAGCAGCAAAGTTTTCATAGAGAGAATCTTTAAGTCTGCTGACAGCAAAGGCTCAAAGGGAGCAATCTGGAGTGCTCTGAGCACCAGAGTAAGGTCCCAAGAGGGTATGGAGGGGGGACGAGGAGGATTTAACCGTCTCGCCCCCCTAAGGAACCTGACGACCAGGTCGTGCTGACCAACAGATTTGCCATCTATGTGGTCGTGGTAAGCGGAGATAGCAGCAGAATGGACTTTGAGGGTGGAGGGGGACAGCCTACGCTCCAACCCTTGCTGCAAGAAGGAAAGCACGACACCGATCGAGCATCTTCGGGGGTCTTCTCGGCGAGAAGAACACCACTCGACGAACAGGTTCCACTTCGAGGCGTAAGCACGTCTCGTAGACAGTGCACGTGCCGAAGTGACGGTGTTAAGTACCTCGGGGGGTAAGTCACCTAGAACCTCCGCGTCCCGTCCAGGGACCAGACATGGAGTTTCCAGAGGTCTGGACGCGGGTGCCAAAGAGTGCCCCGTCTCTGAGAGAGGAGGTCCTTCCTCAGAGGGATGGGCCAGGGAGGGGCTGTCGCGAGGAGTGAGAGTTCTGGGAACCAGGTCCGGTTGGGCCAGTAAGGCGCAACTAACAAGACCTGCTCCTCGTCCTCCCTGACTTTGCACAGGGTCTGTGCAAGTAGGCTCACTGGGGGAAACGCATATTTGCGCAGGCCCCGGGGCCAGCTGTGAGCCAGTGCGTCTGTCCCGAGTGTTCCCTCGGTCAGAGAGTAAAACAACTGGCAGTGGGAGGTTTCTGGTGAGGCAAACAGGTCTACCTGAGCCTCTCCGAACTCTCTCCAGATCAGCTGAACCACCTGGGGGTGGAGTCGCCACTCTCCGGGCAGCGCAGCTCGTGATAGCTCGTCGGCCACACGGTTGAGCACACCGGGGACATGAATGGCGCGAAGCGACCTCAGATGCTTCCGACTCCACAGGAGGAGATGGCGGGCGAGTTGCGACATGCGACGGGAGCGTAGACCACCTTGGCGGTTGATGTACGCAACGGTCGCAGTGTTGTCCGTACGGACCAGTACATGCTTGTCGCGAAGCAGGCCTTTGAGGCGGCTCAGCGCAAGGCGTACTGCCAGCAACTCGAGGCAATTGATGTGCCAATGCAGATGGGGTCCCGTCCAAACCCCTGAGACTGCATGCCCGTTGTACGTGGCACCCCAGCCGGTGGCAGAAGCATCTGTGAAAACCACAGCATGCCGGGACACTTGTTCTAGGGGCACTCCTGCCCGGAGAAACAAAGGGTCCGACCACGGACTGAAGGTTCGGCGGCACTCCTGAGTGATTGGCACCCGGAACGTGCCGCGTTGCCACGCCCATCTCGGGACTCGGCCGTGAAGCCAGTGCTGAAGCGGTCTCATATGAAGCAGCCCGAGCGGTGTTACAGCCGCTGCAGCCGCCATATGCCCCAGGAGCCTCTGAAAAAACTTCAGTGGGACCGCTGTCCTGCCATTGAACGTATTCAGGCAGTTCAACACCGACCGAGCACGTTCCTCTGTGAGGCGTGCTACCCGTTCGACCGAATCCAACTCCATACCGAGAAAAGAGATCCTCTGCACTGGGGCGAGTTTGCTCTTCTCCCAGTTGACCTGAAGCCCCAACTGGCTGAGGTGCCTGAGCACTAAGTCCCTGTGTTCGCACAACTGATCCCGAGACTGTGCTAGAATGAGCCAGTCGTCCAGGTAGTTGAGAATGCGAACACCCTGTTCTCTCATGGGAACAAGGGCTCCCTCCACGACTTTCGTGAAGACGCGGGGAGACAGGGCCAGCCCGAAGGGTAAGACTCTGTACTGATATGCTCGACCTTCGAACGCGAATCTCAGGAATGGCCTGTGTCGCGGAAGAATCGAAACATGAAAGTACGCGTCCTTCAGGTCGATCGCTGCAAACCAATCTCGGGGACGGATGCACTCGAAAATGCGTTTCTGCGTAAGCATTTTGAACGGTAGCTTGTGAAGGCTCCGATTCAAAACTCGCAGGTCCAAGATCGGTCGTAACCCGCCGCTTTTCTTGGGTACAATGAAGTAGGGGCTGTAGAACCCTGACCTCAAATCGGCTGGAGGGACCGGCTCTATCGCGTCCTTCGCCAGTAGGACTGCAATCTCCGCACGCAGAACAGGGGCATCGACATCTTTCACTGAAGTGAAGAGGACGCCCCTGAACTTGGGGGGACGCCGGGCGAACTGAATCGCATAGCCGAGCCTGATGGTCCGGAGGAGCCAGCGAGACGGACTGGGGAGCGCTGGGGCCAGGCTCCCAGAGACCGCACCAGCGGCACCAAGGGGACCACCGGCGTACCCGCCGCGGGGCAGCGAGGTGGAACGCAGGGACGCGGCCCGGGAGGCTCTCTGTGTGAGGCGGCCCGAAGCGGGGTCACAGTGTGCTGTGCAACACTTACCTGCCTCCACGGGTGGACAGAGGGAGCAGTCGAGGATTTGCTTACCTGCTGCTCGCTGCTGTCCGCTGGCGACAGAAGAGGGGGATGAGAGTGGTGAGGTTCTAGCCCTCCACTGCTCTCCGAGCCTCTTCGGACCCGGAGATAAAGGAAACTGCTCTTTTCTTGAAAATTTGGGTACCGCTGGCCGTTGAGCCAGCGGCGGCGGAACAAAAGGAAACAACAAAAGATTCTCCACCCGGCCCTCCTCCGGGGGAAGGAGTGGTGCATTCACCACCTCCTGAAGAGCAGTCCCCTCCATCTCCGGGTCGCCCGTCCTAGGGCCGCTTGGACTTGGCCTTGCCACCCTTCTTCTTGGGGGGTGGCTGGACGGGCTGGGCGCCCCGCCCGCGACCGGCTCCACGGCGCCGCTTGGATGGAGGCTGCTGCTGCTGGGGCGCGGGAGCGGGGACGGCTGCAGGGGGCGCCCTCGGCGACGGGTAGTCTGAGGTGCCGCCGGCGGTGGAGGTGCAGCAGCTGACCGCCTCGGCAGGATGTGACTGATGGCCTCAGACTGCCTTTGTACAGCCGAGAACTGTTGGGCAAAGTTCTCGACCGCGTCGTCGAAAAGGCCGGTCTGGGACACGGGGGAATTAAGAAACCTGACCTTGTCGGTATCCCTCATGTCCGCAAGACACAGCCAGAGATGGCGTTCCTGGACCACCATAGTGGACATCGCACGACCCACTGACCGCGCCGTAACCTTCGTCGCTCGAAGCGCGAGGTCCGTCGCGGCACGAAGTTCCTGGAGAACTTGTGGATCATGACCACCCTCGTGCAGGTCCCTCAGTGCCTTGGCCTGATGGACCTGCAACAACGCCATAGCGTGTAAGGCAGAGGCAGCTTCCCCACAGGCCTGATAAGCCTTGCCGGTAAGATCCGACGAGTACTTACAGGCCCGGGAAGGGAGAGACGGCTCCCCCCGCCAGGTGGAGTTAGGGCACAGTTGCATAGCAACGGCCCGTTCCACAGGGGGTATGCGCGTGTAACCCTTCGCTGCCCCGCCATCAAGGGTGGTGAGAGGAGGAGGACCCACCGACACGGTTTCGGGCAGTAAAGGGTGCCGTCCACGTGCCCGTGAGCTCTTCATGCACCTCCGGGAAGAAGGGCACTGGGGTGGGGGGCTGAGAACCAGCCCTGGCCACCCCGAGATACCAGTCATCCAACCTCGAGGGTTCGGGACACGGTGGAGGATTCCACACGAGCCCGACCCTGTTGGCGGCCCGGGAAAGCATAGCCATCATTTCCGGGTCCGTGTCGGGCACAGTTGTCACCCCCGAAGGAGGCAACTGCGCCGACTCATCCTCCCCAGAAGTATCAGGCTCACCCTCCGATGCAGCGATCGACATCCGGTCGTCTGGGGGAGCTCCGAAGGAAACGGATGGTACACACCTCTGGGGTGGTCCACCACGTTCCGAGGGCAGCTCTACTGGCTGCGGAGCGCACGAGGGGAGGGTTCCTAGGGGGTTGGTTCCCCGAAGGAAGCGCGCTCACCGTTATCCTCAAGTCACCAGCCCCGCCGCTCGCAGCAACCCTCTGAGGAGGATTGGAGCGAGGGCGTCGGGACCGGGACTCCACCCCTTTGCAGAAAGTGGAGTCTCGACCGCAACTCCGCGATGGTCATCTTCCCACAATGGGTACATGACTCATCCACAAACGCTGCCTCAGCGTGCCTTAAGCCCAAGCACGCGATACAGCGCTGGTGACCATCCCGAGGCGCCAGGTAACGACCGCATCCAGAAACACACAAGTAGAACGACATCTTTAAAAAGACGCGAACTACTCGTGTTAGCTCTTTCAAGGACTGACTCTTTTAGGTGCTGAAGCACGCAGGGGAATAGCCGCTGCAGCACAGACAGGGAATGTGCAGCCTGTCGTGTGCACTCTCCTTGAAGGCGCTCCTCTTACCAGCTGTAACAACAGCTTTTTAGCGCTCTAGGCGCACCGTTTCACCAGCCGTGAGAACGGCCTTCACGCTGATTACAGCTTTGCTCAATCAAATTAAAGGCAAAAACAAAAACAAAAGGAGAATCGGCCCCGCTGCTGCGCTGTCCGCCTGCACCTCGCAACAAAGAGACGTCTTGAAGAGAGACTCGTTCACCACACTCGCTTTCAGTAGCTGTCTTCATAGAAGGTTTGGCTCCGAAGCGAAAAGCTGAAGATGCAACGCACCTGCTGCTCATTATATACCCGCGCTGCGAGGCGAGCAGCTGATGCATATGATTGCATGCCAATGTGCATTGGCTCGTTTAGTTACACTCGAAGTAGATTGGCCTCTCTAGCGAGATTCCTATTCGTCGGTCTGTCCGACGTACGTCGAACGTGACCGACTGAATGGGAACTATGTTTTCAGTGGTGTATAAAAACCTTACATAATGAACTGCTGTGAGCCATTTTTATCTACTGCAGGTCCCCTGACATGTTAAGACACCATTTTGCGGCAACATTTTCTACGGTAGCCAGGTTTTTACAACTAAACCCGCCCAATTGCTACTCAAAACTAGCCCAAACGTGTTTCACAAAGGGTCCCACAGTAAAAATCGCGTTCCGGTGGGTAAAATCTGTGTTTTTGGCGGGGTTCCCCATGTAAAAGTCACATTCCTGGGTCTAAATATCATGTTATTTAGGGTTGCTTCAACCCGCGGACATGAAAAACAACCCGCGGCATCTTTGCATCTTGGTAGCATCTTTGTCCTGTGTTGGCCACCATAGCTTCTCAACCTCACTGCTAGATGCCACTAAAATGTACACGCTGCACTTTTAAAGTGACAGCAGCCTAATATTCCTGCTGCTGTCATATTAATCAAAGAACAAAAGAATTTTGTTTTATAACTTTAATTGTAAGCATTAATCTATATTCAGTTTTTACAATGAAGACTATCCAGTGTTATTTTACATTTGATTAATTTCTGTAGTATTTCTTACCTGAATAAAAACCTACTTAAAGTTTAATAGCTTTTTATTCTATTGCATTTATTTGTGCCGTTTGCAATTTGTTTATTATTATTGTATTACGGACTTTTAACTTTTTTTTTTTTTTATGAAAACACACACACAAAAAAAAAAAATGGCCAAGAAATTTCAAATTCAACTTCTAATATAAAAGTAATAAATATACTGATAATTATGTAACTATATTATAATAACCAGCACATATGCATGCATGACCAAACAAACTGTTTGACAGATAGTACCAATAAAGCAATGATTCCACCCAGATATACTTTTGAATGAGATTTATTTAAATAGGACATTTTTATAAGAATGGTTATAACACAGGAAAGCCACCGTAGATGAACATTTCTCTAAATCAGAGACTGTTCATTTTTAATTCATATATTCACACTTTGGTGAAGAAATTTCATCTGTCAGCACAGGCAACATTGCTGTTCCTCAATTTTTGTCCCCCCCCAGTGAGGGTTTAATAAAACATGAGCACAAACTCCAGGTGCCAATCATGGAGTCCATAAAATGTGACATTAGAATTAGTAGAAGCTGCTGTAAACTACCGTACAAACCGAATTCAGATGCAGACATGTTTGATGCGCTGAGAACGATCATCATGCGTTCAAACGGTGCGAAGTAATGACCTGAAGGAAGTAAATCAGTGAAGCTCTTACAGAATAAAGTCAAAACAACAGGTGTCACATCTGCTCACATTCTGTACTGAACTTGATGTCTCTTGCCATTTCTGACATTAGTGTAAACACAGCGCTCATATTTGCCCTTTAAGTTTAACAGAAAAGGCCAACTTTTTGTTCTCAACAGCCAGGCTTGACTATCTACGCAAGACTTCAGTTATAGTGCTTGATAGTCAGTACCAGTAAGCCTCATAACCACTTGGCAGTCATGTAAAGAAATACAACAGTGCTTTCAATATACCATCGGCCTCCTCTCACACTGCAAAAGGTGCATACATTTAAAAAGAAAATGAAAGGAAAAACAGGTAAAAGCATTTGAGACTTTAGTTGTTAGTGAGTGAATGTCACTCAAGTTTGCTCTCATGGAACATCTGGTAGTGTGCGTGTTCGATATAACAGCTGTTTTAAAGATATAAATGATCAACTAAGACGACGATGGTGGTTCATAAAAAGGTGTGAGTGTTTGTTCCGGTCGGTCTTCGCTCAAAACCAAACATCTAAAAGGTTCACTTCCAGAACTGCATTTGACAGACAGCAATTTGTTGAATCTCATGTAAACGGTCAAGAACATTTCTGGGTCATATTTCACCACAAAAACAAAAGACTACATTTTGAATAAAAGAATATTACATAATATTACATTATGGTGAATATTACATAATATTTTTTTGCACTGACATTTTCATGACAATTTAACCTCCAATTCTAATTATTATAATGTAAAAAAAACAACACAATTGTAAGTATAAATCATTGTAGAACTGCTGTACTGAATTTATGCTATTTAAGTAAATAAATAAATAAGACTTTTTGTATTATTACTGTAATACCCAAATTAATGAGTTGTTTTGCATTAAAGGATTAGTTCACTTCAGAATGAAAATTTCCTGATCATTTATGTCATGTTCATGTCTTTTTTTCAGTCGAAAATAAATGAAGGAAAACACTGCAGGATTTTTCTCCATATAGTGGACTTCACTGGGGTTCAAATGTCAGTTTCAGTGCAGCTTCAAAGAGCTCTACATGATCTCAGATGAGGAATAAGAGTCTTATCTAGTGTAACGATCGGCCATTTTCTAAAAAAAAATAAAAATGTATATACTTTTTAACCAAAAATGCTCGTCTTGCACTGCTCTGCGATGCGCCACGCATTACGTAATCATGTTGGAAAGGTCACATGTGACGTAGGCAGAAGTACAGATTCAGTGTTTACAAAGTGAACATGCAAAGACAAAGTCAAACTCCTTTACAAAAAAAGGTAAACAATGATGCCGGACAAGTTTGAAGTTGGAGGATAAACTTCTCCACCTACGGGACTTCCACCTGCGTCACACGTGACCTTTCCAACATGATTACGTAATGCGTGGCGCAGAGCAGTGCAAGACGAGCATTTGTGGTTTAAAAGTATATAAATTAAAATTGTTTTGCTAGATAAGTCCCTTATTCCTCATCTGGGATCATGTAGAGCTCTTTGGAGCTGCACTGAAACTGACATTTGAACCCCAGTGAAGTCCACTATATGGAGAAAAATCCTGGAATGTTTTCCTCAAAAACCTTAATTTCTCTTCGACTAAAGAAAGAAAGACATGAACATCATGGATGACATGGGGGTGAGTAAATTATCAGGAAATTTTAACTCTGAAATGAACTAATCCCTCAAGGTAATAAGAATTTGAGGTTTAATTTGCATGAATTGAATGAACTGTCACAACATTAATGGAGCGTAATTGTTATAATGTAAAAAAAAAAAAAAAAAAAAAAAAATCAGGCTGTATTTCTTTTTTGCAAAAGAAATATAATTTATTTCAGAGTTAAATATGACCCAGATATTTCTGTGTGAGATTCACCCAATTCTACTTCTCATCTATTGTATATATGCATGTATTTAAGGCTGCTGTCCGTTACTATGCCTCTGATTTGAGTGTGCAACGTTCTGGAAAGGTTTTTAACAAACATGAGGCAAAACTGTCACATGGCCTCTTCTCATGTTGTTTACACACATTCTTGGATATCTGTAAAGAATAAATATTTTTCAAAACAAACAAAGAAAAAAAGATGCATCCCATATTCCATGTTCCATGCAAGTGTGCTATTTACAGCCTGAAATACACACTTCCGCCCAAAACACAAAGCCACCCGACCAAGCAAAACACAACACACTCCGCATGGCTCAGACCTGTAATGCTATGCTTAAGACAAGCCAATCTGAACTATAAAAACGGAGAAAAAGCACTTAAAAAATAAAAAGAGACTACTGAAGGATCTCCACGGAAAGCATGGAGAACGGAATACATTTCCATGCCGTGTCGGCAATCAACTCTTACAAACTGCAATACTGACGTAGGAGTTTTATTTGAATATTCTACCTTTTCATTTCAGTAAAATTAAGTTAACCTCTAAATAATAACAAAAATCCAGATGCCACGTAAAAAGGATGGAGGGGGGCTGCGGTGATGGCCGACAGCAAAGCACTTGGCTGCTTTTATATGCTCCAATACGCTTGTGATGCAGCAGTTCTGCTCAGTCTTCAATGTACTCCCACAAGTCTTTCTCATAGCCCTCATGAACGTGCTGTAGCAGCACTCGTCGCCGACTCTCACAGTATCTGCACGGGAGGAGAAACGCAGAAAAGTCCTCTTAACACATTTCAGAAAGGAAGGTTTTAATAACGTCCCCTATTTGTAATTGATTGCGTTATAATATTTGGATTTGAAGTGGAAATCATTACAATGCAGACTGTTTTCTGTAAAGACATTTCACTGGTGAATATCGATGGTCTGTACTAGGGTTAGCACAACATTTCAGCACTTGGAAATGCCATAAAACATTTTTTTTTTTTCAGCGGAAAGAGACAACAGGCAGAAAATATAAATGGAAACCAAAACGTAGATTGAATAACAGAAACTTTTAGTGCTCTTTTGCTTATCCTAATTATTATTGTGCACAATGTGACAAAATATTTAAAAATATATAAAATATGTGCATTTGTCTAGATGATTCTGTTTGAATGTTGGTTGATAAATAAAGAGAGTTGTGTGTTCAACAGATTGTGCACATGCACTGAACTGACAGAGATTAACAGACATCTCATGTAATTCTTTATAACAGATGCTGGAAGGCAAAAAAGGTACAGATGTGTTAAATAAAATCAGCTTCCACTTTCTGCACATAGTCATACAAAAAGGAAGATCTCTGTGTCTCATTTACTCACCCTCATGTTGAAGCCTAAAAGTTTGTGTAATAAATTCTGTTGAATCAAATAAATTTTTTTTTTTATAAAGCTACTTTTTGTAATGTCTATTTGATGCTTTTCTCATTTAACACAATAATGACTTTAAACGATCTTTTGGGGGTAATTTCTCAGCTAAATTTGATACATTATTAATCAGATGAATTAATAGCCACATCATGAAATTAATTAGATTAAAAATTAATCAATTAAATTTTTTTTATCAATTTTAATCAATTTTACTGGTAGTCCACTGTATGAAGAATGTTTGGGTGTAATATGTCACAGTTTACTTTATTTTGCTATCCTCACTTACATAAATGAACTATAGTGTCCTGCACCCATTAGTAAAAATATATCAAAAATATAAAAAATGTCTGGATAATTTTTGGTTTGACTATATTATATATATATATATTAGTCAAACCAAAGATTTTGTGCGTGTGTGTGTGTGAGAGCTGTCAAGTGATTTGAAAATTTCAATCTAATATTTAATTTAATCCAATTAAATCGCAAATTATTCACATATCAAATTTGGCTGAGAAATTGCCCCCTAAAGATAACTTAGTCCTTATTGGGTGTTAATTTTATATTTATAAAAAAAAAAAAGGTTACACTACTACATAATTAGATTTGGTAGTTATTTCAAATAAACAGTTACCGACTTCGGTACCAAGTCGATGCTGAAATATAAAAAATGTGACACTTTGAGCGCTGTTGAGCGGATTCATAAACGCCTCTGATTGGCCATTGTGTTGACGCGCTCATCAGATATGTCTGTGATTGGCTACAATGATCAACGCTTCAAAAACGTTTTTAAATAGTCATCAATGACGCTCTTTACCAAGCGCTTACAAAGATACACACGGGAGCGTTTGAAAGCAGATGTCTATCGTGGACCAGTCTGCTGATGGATGCCTGCTTTCAAACGGCCCCACTTTCAATTTCAAACACTGTGTGCTTTCAAATGCTCCCGTGTGTTGATCATTGTAGCCAATCACAGACACATCTGATGAGCGCGTAAACACAATGGCCAATCAGAGGCGTTTACGAATCCACTCAATAGCGCTCAAAGTCACATTTTTAAAATTTCGACAACACTATGATTATTTATAATAATTTGGGTTTAATTTTAAACCAAGAATTTTAATTTCAGTGCATCACTTGTGTACATTTCATAACATTCACTGTGTAATTTAAGTCCTCAAATCAGTGTCCATGTATTATTCATGGTTACCCTCCCCTCTGCTGCACATCTCACATCTCTTTTTTCATCCCACAGTCACACTTGTGCTTTACACTTCTGTTTTGTCATCAGTGACAACAAACCTGCCCAATGTGTTCGATTCAAAAATGGTGCTTTTTCACAGTTTGTGAAATGACAAAAGCACAGAAAAAAAAATTACAACAACTTAAACTAAAATTAAAATGAAATCTGAAAATATAATAATAAAAGCCAATTAAAAAATAATAAATAATATAATATAATATAATACTAAAATAACACTGCATTAGTCATACAAGCAGCAGTCAACGATACAATAAATGTCATGCATTTAAAAAAAACAAAAACACAAGAGATACAATATTGTAAAAAAAAAATTCTCACCTATACTTATCCTGAACTTTCTGTTTGATATCTTGCAAAGAATCCTGGGAGATATCTCTCTCTAGATAACCCGAAAGCACCTCTGTAGCGTTCTCCAAATCAGCCTGATTGTTCTTTAAAAAAAAATGAAAGAAAAAAAGTAGTAAGACATCAGTATGTTTATTTCATGTGTAAACAGTGTGATGCTATTAAAAATATAGTCTGAATGTTAATCCCACCAATGGCAGACAGGTGGAGTGTTCAGGAAACCGGTCTAATAACAGTCATTATATTTTCATCTAAGGGCGTTTCCAACTGGTATTAAGATGCGTTTTGGTTGATCGGATCACAAGTGGACGATGCTAAATACAGGTATAAATGGGTTCTAAAACATTTTGAGCTTGTCCACTTTTGACCAGAGGTAGTCGAAAACGCATCTGACCGGATTGCTTTCATAGTGGAAACACTCATGTGGTCGAAGGTGTTCGAACAGCTACAAAGAGACCATCTACTCTCCTCCTATGCTGTCAGAGCAGAAATGAAAGCTGCTGCTCTCCATATGTTTTTCCGTCACCACACATTTACCCTTCCATAGACCCTCCCCTTGAAGAAATCAGGACAGAAGTGTTTGAAAGTGGACAAGAGAGACTAAATTAAAACACCAGGTGTAGACAGGAATGTGTCTCTCTCGTCCACTTGTGATCCGATCAACCAAAATGCATCTTAATACCAGGTGTAAACAGGGCCTATAAAACGTCTCCCACATGATTTCCTCCTCACCTCAAAGATAATGGACTGGTTGTTCTTTTTGAGGTAGAAGGCGAAGACGTAGGTGAACATGAGCGTGGACCGACACTGGCACAGCACGTCCACGGCCTTCTTCAGGAACTGCACCTCGATCCACGACATGTTGTGTTGCTGCATCTCCTCCATCTTCTGCTTCACCTGCGCGTACAACTTGTGCTCGAAGCGCAGACTCTGCATGTGGTTCATGTAGCGGTTGCAGTAGAAGAGGTAGCGCTGCAGGGCTGCACGCGAACGCTGCAATATGGACACAACATACACTCATCCCAAAAGAAAACAAGTTATAGGTCATGGATCACTCTGAATAGAGATCGGCCAAGCATATATGCCAGCAAAAAATAAGTCATGCATTCCTGCAAGAGCTAATTTTAGTCTACTTGGATACATATGACTGCTGTGCATTAGAGATGTTGGGTCAAATGATGACTAAAAGTACCTCCTGAGCATCTCTAGCTGCTTTTGCATCATCTTCATTGTAGCGATTGCAGTTGTACCTATAATCAGTGAACATGTTATTTCAATGCATCACATGTGTATATAAAAACAAGCATTTATGAGAGGTGAAGTAGACTCACCAGGCAGAGCCATGGGGCTCCCAAGGGCCGAGACAAACCCAGCAGAACTCTGCTTTACAATTCTGGTTTCGACACACCATGTGATTACAGCCGCCATCTTTTTCAATGGTCACATGACATTTGGGACATTCCTAAGAAAACCAGGAATACCCAAAGGAAATTAAAGGAATATTCTGGGTTAAACACAAGTTAGGTTTATTGACATCTTTATTTAGCATTTGTGGCATGCTGCTGATTACAACCAAAAAATATACTTGCCTTGTTCTTTAAAAGATTAAAAAAAATAAATAAATAAAATAATAATAATAATAATAATAATAATATTATTGGCAGCAGTAAATTTGCAAAGTAAAGCTTTGAAAAATAGGCATTTCTATTTTTTCACTCTAGTCATGTGTATCATTTCGTTATTGCCAGTCAAATAAATGTAAATGAATTTGTTAAACAAATGGCCAGACCGGTTTAATGTAAAGATCCTTTTCTTCTTGGACAAAGTATGGAATTAAAATAGTATCACTTTCCCTTACGACAGCACACTGAATTTACTCAATATGTCAGGAGTATAAATATTAAATAACATAATTTATAAATAAATAAATAGATATATTAGGGGTGTAACGGTACACAAACAAAATGGTTGTTTCAGTTGTTATTTATTTATAGATATAATAATCAACACTCAAAAGAAAAGACATGTAAATTGCACATAAGGCAGGTTTTGCATCAACTTATAAATCTAATTATAAAGTAAATTTTCTACTACAATTCATTTTTGAAATATAATCATTTACACAGTTACTGTCATAACTTTACAAACCGGTAAAGTAAATATATATGAGCTAATATAGTGCATATATTTAGTGAAATGCTTCAGTTCTCTAGTGAACTAACATACTGTGGACACTAAATGACTTGCCTGAGGTAAATGTAATGCTACGTGAGATATTATTCTCAAGCTGTTTTATTGATGTCTTTCCATGGTTGAAACACTGGTTGAGAGATCACATCTCTTCTTCTTCTGCACTTTTTACTGGTAGCAAACATCGTCACATTACCGCGCCCCCCCTTCTGGATTGACTGACTATTCGTCATGTGACTGCATGCACTGAACCGTGACCATTCAGGATGAATATATGTACCGTTACACACCTATATATGACCGACTGAAGGTTATGGGGTCCTTGTACCTTGGTATTTGCTGCAATCCAGTTGGATGTTTCACTGTCATCATCACACTTCTTTATCCACTTCCTCAACCACTTGAAGAGAAGAGTATCAATATTATTAAAGAAAATGAAAACCTCTCAGGAAAATCTAATCTAATAATATCAATATCAACATTGGAAATAATCTAGTCTAATATGAGTGCCTACAGCAGTAATCAGATGCCATCATACCTTGCATTTAACAGGGTCATGCCAGTTCTCTCCACAATTGAAACTAGTTATTGAAAAAAAGGAAAGAAATTAAAAGTCAGTAGTTCACCCAAAAATGAAAATCCTGTCATTATTTACTCACTCATCCTCATGTTGTTTCAAAGCCATATGCTGTTTTTTTTAAAGCCATATGCTGTTTTTTTATGTCGTATTAACGACAAAAAAAGGTGTACAACAGAAAAAACTAACAATGATTAAATTATGCAAGCTTAATCACTTCCGTGGTTATATTATTGCAGCAGTGACAATGCAAATCCACTGAAGTGTTGCATTGCATTCTGCATCAGACTCCTACCAGAACTGTCTCCCGCATTTGCAGCGAACTGGTTTGGCATCGGGATACTGAACTTTGACCACATGGTGGCAGTCAGGAGCCGGACACCATTTCAACAGTCTGTTACACTGTAGAAGAGCAGACAGACAACCAGTGAGAGAGATTACAAAACTGGTAGACAGTACAGCATGCATACTGATATTCACATTCATGCCATTTGAAAGCTTAACTGCAAAGAAATCACATACATTTTGTAGATTAAGCTTCAGGTCAGTGTTTACCATCAGATCAGTTAATATATATCGTCGCTGTTGGGGGGGAAACCTTGTATCTCTACATGTCGTCATTTTTATTTTTTTAATAAATCATTACTATTGGTCACACTTTATGTTTGTCTGTGGGCTTTAGCAATTATATAACCAATGAAAAGTATTAAAAAGAGCTTGTGACTAAACCTCGTAACTCCATTGGATCCTCAAACTGTAGGTAAAACTTCTAGCTCCGCCCCACCCCGCCCCTATCGTGAATAAAGTCCCGCACCAGTTTTGGACCATCTCTGCTTGTTTGCAATGCAAGGACAAATAAAGAATTGTTTGTTTAAATATGTAGTCTTTTCTTTACTCAAGAACACATACACTATACATATATATATGATATCTATATGTAAACTGATATTTCCTTTTGCACACTACAGCAAAAGATATAAATAACCGGCTTAAACCCATTTTTGGGGGGTGAAAATACTGACATACGTAAGACTCATTCCCGCAAGTTTCATGCTCACATCAAAAGTGCACACACCACTGATCAAAAATAAGAGGCGCTCACATAAAGCCGCCTCTCAAACATCTTGCGAGAACCAAATTTTCTTTCTTTCTTGGCTTATTGCACCTAAACTGTCAAATACATACAAAATTATGTCAAAATGCCCTTCTTCCCGAGTATTTAGGTAAATACAGTCAGTTTTGGAACGGAAATAGTTGAGAAAGACAGCGCATGTTGTGTAACAGTATATTGGATCCATGCATAAGCTCTTAAAGTGACAGCAGCCTAATAAACCTGCTGCTGTCTGTCATGTTAATCAAAGAACAAAAGACTAAGAGAAAAATCACTCACTGCTCTTGACTGAATAACTTTTGTATTTTAATTGTAAGCATTAATCTGAATCTGAATTAAATTTTTACGATAAAAGACTATCCAGTGTTATTTTACATTTGATTACTTTAATTTCTGTAGTATTTACCTGAACACTACTGTTAGACCCACCTGAAAAACTTAAAGCCATGTTTATTTCATTTGCCTCTTTATTCCCTTGTGCTATCATTTGCAATTTGCAATGTAGTTCAATGATTCAAATAAAGCCTCCCTGTGCTGTGTGTAAGCTTTTACAACAAAATTACCCAAATTATCAAAAAATTATGAGACAAATCTGTATGGCGGCATATATGACAGTTTTCCTTGTGGTATCGAAAATGGTAACGAATATCAATATTTTTCAAGGTATTGTATCAAAGTTGGAAATTTCATTATGACAACACTACATAACGCCACAATAACTTTGACAGAGCTGTGTTTAATTATTTAAAAAAAATAGTGTTTTTTCCTTTTTCCAGAAAAGTAGCAACGTTGGACATGTGAGGTTTCCGCCCAACAGCGACAATGTATTTTATTGCTCTTTATTTATATTAGTTGGATAAGCATTGGACACACAAAAGTTAGTTAGTAATATGTTAACAAATTGCTAGGTTTATAAAAACAAATTAAAATCAATTAAAATGATCAAATACTGATCTGAAATAGGTATTAGTATTTGGTATCTCTACTCCAGATTAATCAGGGAGTTGCAAATGCTATTTGCATAATGTCATTTGCATTTCAGGCACACAACTTTTGCAACCAACGTAAAGAACTTCTTACCTCTACAAAACTATTTGTGATTAAATGCTGATACTTCAATTTCACTTTAGAATCTGTGATTAGTCGCCTACAAAAAACAAAAAACAAACAAAATTTGTTAAAAAATCATTTTAAAAAGAAAAATCTTAAGGCTAAATTCACAAAAGCACTCACATTACAGTGTTATCGTCAACCAAAATGTCACAGTTGTGAGCAGGACACGAGATGGTCTGGGAAAACAAAAGAAAAAATAAAGAACCAAATTCCACAGGAAACAAAAAAAGTAGGATCCGATTACAACATCGGTTTACAATGTGCTGAACAGGAACCCACCTGTCCCATCCCTTCCTCAATGATTTTGGTAGTTAAATAGTCACCCCAGCACTGCATGCAGAACTTGTGTCCACACTCTAGACCTGTGAAATACTAGGAAAGGAAACACACATTCCTACCGAATAAGTCATCAAGCTGTGCAACCTGACTCATTTCAATGGACTTCACAGTTTTGGTATCACGGGCTTTTCTAAGGAACTGATGAAGAGATATGTGGCTCGAACTGACACTGACCGAGTTTGGATAGTTGAGATAGCAGATCTGGCAAGGCAAATCCTGACTGGAGGACCGTGTGCTCATTGGTCGCATTTTGGCCTTTTTACTGGGGTTTATGACGTGGCACTCTGTAAACAACTTGTCCAGATTTCCATCAAAGTACCTGCACCATTTACATGTTAAGAGGAAGAAGAAGAAAACGCTTTCAAACAGCAAACCGATAAACTAAAAGTTATCATAACATCCTTTAATTAAGCCATGCAAATTTATGACAATGTTAAAATAAATAAATATAGTAAAATAACATGCCTCTCCATAAGCTTCTCTTTGTCCCAGTTGAAGTGACTGAGGAGTATTCTGGTTATCGTAGCTGGGTTCTGAAAAAGACACAATAATGAGTGACAGATCCAGTTAAACCTAGTCTCAGTTTAGTTAGCTGTAATCTGGCTGACTTTATGCAACTTTTGAAGCTTCTCCAGTGGTTTTTCCTGTTGTGTTTTCAAGGTACCAACTCGACACAGTACTAATAACTGGATCTATTAAGGTTTTTGGCATCAAATCATTGAAAGATATTCAGAGTTTTGTTAGAGGAACTTAGTTACAAGAAACCCAGATTAATCTGTATTTATCACTCTTGACACATATTTTAAAGGGCTGCATGATATTGGATATTTTGATGATATCTGATATACATTTACTTTTAGCTTCGTCTTGGAAACAACACCAAGACCACGAAAAAATTGCAATTACCCTTTTCTTTTTTTTTTTGAGTAGTAGAAACAAGCTTCCATCAAGTCTCTCCAGTACAGTACTAAATATTTTTCATTTCAGTTAGTTATGAGAAAAAGTACTTTTTCCATTTTGGTTTCAGGTTCATCTTATTGGCAACGCTTATCAGCATAATGTTTCATATCGGGCCGATGCTAATGATTACATTTTAAGCCAAATTCCCAATGTTCCCTATACAGCACTATCATTATTTTTATATACAGTAGTCAACATTTGAAGTGGATCAAATCCTTTCATCAAAGTTGACCTAAAACCTTCTTCTTGGGACAGCTTAATTCTTAGAACAACTTTTTTGATCCACTTCAAATGTTGACTATGATATTTGTTTATACATATGTTTTTTAACTTATCGTTTATTCCATTACTATGGTAAAAATATATTTCATATAAAACACTAAGACTAAAAAACAAAACAGTGGTTGGTTTTGCATTTTCCTAAGTGGGTGGTTTTTGGTCAGAATAAGCTGGAAAAGTGAACTAAACTTTGTTGTAAAAATGATTTTACTTCAGAATTAAAATTTCCTGATAATTTTGGCACACCAAAAATATTCTCATCGCTTTATAATATTAATATTGAACCACTGTACTCACATTAACTGATTTAAATATTTTTAGTACATTAATGGATCTTGAGAGAGGAAATGTCATTGCTGGCTATGTAGGCCTCACGGAGCCATCAGATTTCAACAAAAAGATCTTAATTTTTGTTCTGAAGATGAACGAAGGTCTTACAGGTGTGGAATGACATGAGGGTGAGTAATAAATGACAGAATTTTGATTTTTCGGTGAACTAACCCTTTAACATCATTGTCCAATATTGTATGCTTATTATGGTTGCACGGTATACCGTTACTACGGTAGTACCGCGATACTAACATGTCGTATTTTGTATAACATGTATGCCAGAAACTGATGCAGCTTTCTATTTATGTAGCTCATGAGTTTTTCACATATTGCTGGACCTTATCTGAACACTTACAAAATACACAACAGGCACCTATGGCTGTCATTCATCCATGTACAAATACACATTTGTCATTTTTCGCCAAAGTTTTCTGATCTCCACTCAAGTTGCATGCTAGTTTGCTTGATGAATGTGGTTCAATTTAACATATTTTTTAACCTTAAAATCCTTTAAAAGGTGTATTCGTGTTGATGTTTGGAGAACCAAATTAAAAACTGTCAAATTTTAAACAAATATGAATGTGTCAAGTAGCATTAGCTGCAGTGACAGGGCTAAACTTTAGTCTGCTTCAAAACAACAACAACAAATCACATATAAACACAGCTATTTGATTCATAACACAATTTTAATACGATTTAAGAATGTGTTTACATATCCACAAAAGCTGTCAAATAAAGTTCAGTCTCTGTAAACTGGGTCGCGCTAGCAGAACTAGCTAAATCTATCTCATGAAAAATCCCTTGAATTCACTAAAATAACAGCAAAACGCAAACAGATAAGAGTTATTGTAACATCACCGAGGTTAAAAACAAATAAACCGTTAATTTCGCATCATTCGGCCTCTCGTATCAGCTAATGCTAATGCTAACAGCATCAGTGCTCCATTTAAACAAACTTATAAACTCACAGAAAAAACGCAATGTTATCTACCTGTATGACCTCGTTAACCTCCCTGATGCACTCGACCATGTGCTGGAGGATCTGCTCGGTGGTCAGCACCTCAAAGCGGTAGTCCTCGTCCTCCTGGCCAGGCCCCAGGCCGCCTTCGCCGCCGCTGCCGCCGGTGTCAACGCAATCGTCGGGCTCTCCTCCGGCCATGGCGGGGTCCAGCAGCTCCACCTCGCCCAGGTCCAGTGTGTCATCCTCGGCCTCCTCCTCGCCACTGTCCTCGCTGCACTCCTCTTCCTCTTCTTCCTCCTCCTCTTCTTCATCAAACTCATAATTGTAGCCCTCGTCCGAGTCCATGTCTCAGTGTTGTAAGGGTGATGATAAAGTGTCAGTGTGTGATGAGTGTGTTGCTGTTTGACCTGCGCTTTACTGACTGAGCGGATCCTTATTACAGACCCGCCGCGTCACTGCTGCGTCACTCACTAGTCTGACCAATGCACAATGCATACTGCGATTCTTTTCCAGAGCTAACAGAGAATAAAAACATTTTTCTGCAAAAGGGTAGAAATTATAAATACAGAAATTCCAGTTCTGTGTCGACCATAGTCTTTTAGCACACCAAAATAATTTATTTGAAAATCTAAATAGGAAAAAAATGTGGTCCTTTATATTTTCTCACTACAAGTATATTTAAAACATTAATACATTTTACCCTGTCAAACATTTGATTAATGGATTAGTTTACTTTCAAATTAAATTTTCCTGATAATTTACTCACCCCCATGTAATCCAAGATGTTCATGTCTTTCTTTAGTCGAAAAGAAATGAAGGTTTTTGATGAAAACATTCCAGGATTATTGGACTCCAAACGGTTGAAGGTCAAAATGTCAGTTTCACTGCAGCTTCAAAGGGCTTTAAACGATACCAGACGAGGAATAAGGGTCTTATCTAGCGAAACGATCGGTCATTTTCTAAAAAAAAAATAAATAAATAAAATTATATACGTTTTAACCATAAATGTTCATCTTGAACTAGCTCTCTTCTTCTTCTCTATTACAATTCCGGCAGTGTAAGTGTATTACTGCCCTCCACAGGTCAAAGTTTGAACTAATTGTTATATACTTGCACTAGCATATTGAATATGACATTTAGTTCAAACTTTGACCTGAGGAGGGCAGTAATACACTTACACTGCCAGAATTCTAATAGAGAAGAAGAAAGAGCTAGTTCAAGATGAGCATTTATGGTTAAAATGTATAAAATGTTATTTTTTTTAGAAAATGAGCGATGGTTTCTCTAGATAAGACCCTTATTCCTCATCTGGTATTGTTTAAAGCTCTTTGAAGCTGCACTGAAATTGTAATTTTGACCTTTAACCGTCTGGAGGCAATTGAAATCCACTATAAGCAGAATAATCCTGGAATGTTTTCATCAAAAACCTTAATTTCTTTTCGACTGAAGGAAGAAAGACATGAACATCTTGGATTACATGGGGGTGAGTTAATTATCAGGAAATTTTAATTTGAAAGTGAACTAATCCTTTAAGAAAACCTGATATTGATGCAAGATGTTCATTTAGCTAAATTCACACAGAAACTGCCATTCATTTATTTTGGGCCGGACACTTTACTGAACACCTTTGGAAAACCTTTGAGGGCTTGGAAGAGAGATAGAGCTGGGTGTCTTCAGTGTAGCAATGCAAATGGATACCACATTTCCCAAAAAATATAACCAAGAGGAAGTAAGTAAACAATGAATTGAAGAGGGCCCAAGACCGAGCCCTGAGGAACACCAGTGGTAAGTGGTAAGTTGATGGTCAACATATGGTCAGTGTAAGGAAGTTTTTAACCTACAGGACTAATTGTTGTTTAGTAGACATTTATATTCTTGTATTTATCATAAATTCAAAAATGTATTTTTTTTTATTTTTTTACATTTTTAACAAGGAGGAAGTCAGCTAGGACTCTGCGTTTATGGCCCTTGTGTTTATGTTTTCAGTAAATTAAAATTAATTGAATATTGTATTGCCATTATTTAGAAATCTTTAAAGTGCTCATGAATTGAGAAACCAACTTTTCCTTGAGCTTTTGATATATAAGAGGTCATCATACAATAAGAATATCCTGTAAGCTTCAGAACTGAAAACTTCCTTATTAGTCCCATAAAAGCAACGCTCACTCCATCATTGCAAAGTTAGCCCCGCCCACCATCATGTTAGTGAGATGAGGAGGAGAGAAGAGCGATGCAGGACAAAAATAACATTACTTTCCAAAGGATCCTAATGCTAGGAATATGGTTATTTATTTTCATCAATGTGAATGTCTCAGTTGAGCTCTATTTATTTGTATTCGGTACATTTGTATTCAGTACATTTCACTTTTGGAAAATCAATCGCATTTTGGCGCAGGCTTTGCAAACAGACTTTTACGATATGGACTGGACGGTAATGCAACATGTCAGTAACTGTGTTCATTGTAATGCCTGATCTGATATTAGTGATTCATGTGCAGTCAGATGATTTTTGTCTGTGTCAGTAAATCAAACCAGGGACTAAATGGTCAACTTCACGTTGTTTCTCTTAGCAGGATGAAAATTATCTGTTATTTAAACGGTGATTAAATTATATATAGAAAGTGATCAAAGAACGCTTCCTTTACAATTGCTGGAGCTGTTAATCAAACAGCGCAAGTTTATCAGTGACTGAGTTCTGGACTTGTGCCAAAACTCACGTTTTATTCAAAGAATCTCTTAGTTACAGTACATCAGGTTTGAACTGTTAGTTATGACAAAAGCATTCGTTAGTGTGCAGAAATTGAGTTGCAATGACGAGATCACTGCTTTCATGCGCTCAACAACATGTCTGAGATCGACTACAATGTTCCTCACTGCAACCTTTCATGCCACGATTTAAATATAATGCCATAGATCTAAATGTAATGCAATAATCAACACTTTTCATGATTAGTTAACCTTGAGAGCTGTAATAGTAAAAACGTGCTAAAAGTTTTCGAGAGAGTAACACTTAGCTATTTCAAATGGAAAGACAATAGCCAATCACAGCAGTGGGCGTTTACACTGGAGTCTCACAGCAGACACGCCCCTTAAAACAGTGCGTTCAAACCAGAGGGCTAAAATCAGGGTAGGAAAAATGCCTTTTATTTCTAAATTATGACAATTTTTGATGTAAAAAGCATACTAACATTATAAGCATACTAACCTTTATGTTATCTAAACGTTCAAGCACAAACTCTGTAGAGTGTCACTGACAGCTTAATAAAGAGAAACAAAGTCAGTCTGAGATCCATATGATTTATTCTATTACAGGCAGGGCAGTGTAAGTGTGTGCATTTTAATACATTCTCATTGTTGAAAGTTAAAAGACTGGCAGGGTATAGTGACAAACATGGAAAGAGATTTCTTTCTTTTCTTTTCCTTTTTTTTTTTAAAGAATGATGGTTCAATCATTATATATTTTATAAGTAAACAGTATGGCCACAGTATCAGAGTTTTGTTCCTGAATAGTCATAATTTTTCTCTATTTATAATTTATACTGTAGATATATCAATATAGCTATACATTTGAGATAAAGTCCTCACTATGGTACATGATAGAGCTTTTTTTAATTGATAAGTCCCATTGATTTTATATCTATTTTTTTAACACAACAACTGGAAACAAGACAGTATTTACACTCACGTGAAAAGGCAGTGCTATACACAACTTTTTGTGAAAAAGTACAGCAGCTTATAAAGTAATGAGTTAATTAGTAAAGCAGCAAATAGAGAACAGGAAAATAAGTACTGAATATGCCAGACTTTTGTTCATTTATATTACATTTACATCATGAAAAAAGCAAAATTAGCAAAAACAACCTATAACCATAGAAGAAAATTACTACATGCGATCAAAGCATGAAGCATGGGAATTGTGCTGTAAATCATTGTTCGAAACAATCGATAGCATACAAAATAAAACACTTGTCACTCGACACATCTGTGACTTGCGAAGCTCTGTTGTGACAAACCGCTGTACCTTTTCACACAACCACCCAAAAACTCAAACACTTCATCCTGAAACGATATATAAAAAGCAAGTCTAAGTTATTAAAATATTTTGCCGTTGAGATAAACCACTATTTATAGTAACATAGCAACAACAGTAGAAATTATTTTTTTTAAAAAAGCAGATGAGAAAAAAATCTCTCTATGCTTATTTTGCTACTGATTGCATGCCATACCCATACCGAACGAGACTTTTCTTGAAAGACATGTCAAACCGTTTAAAGGGCGCATTTTGTGACTGGTGCACGTCCTCTAGCATTCAACAACTCTTCCTGATGTCATTTGCATTTATGGGCAGTGGTTGGTAAAAATAAATAATAATCGTAATCATGATTATATATTAATTTCACAGAGTTCAAACATTTGACTTGTATGAAGTTGGCTTTTTGGCAATCGGGTGGAAAAAAAATGATATAAAACTTGCATGCGTAAATTCAAGTGGATTTATGTAAATAAGAGATGACAAAAGTTAGCAAAATGAAACGTTTTACACGAGCATACAGTATTTTCTCATGCACATCGAGAACTCAAAGATGTCCACCAACCATCAGTGCCACCACCAATTACACATACTCAGCAGGACATTCCACACAATCTTCAATTAAAAAATGAAAAAGTACAATCCAAAAGAAAAAATCTGAACAATTAATTATCCTTTGCCTGAGACATCTTTGTCCCATTCTTCATTCTTGAAAGTCCTGAGGAAATGTACCCCACAGCTTGTTGTGTGCTCCCCTCCCCGTAACTTAATCCCAACTTTTCCCTTATAAGGAACTGCCAACCTTTGTGATAGCTTGGTGTTCTGTGGCGTCAATGTAAACATTAAATTCAATGTGAACGTATGGTCGTTGTGCAAGCTTCTTTATATGCTAGCAACATCTTTTGTGTTCAAAGGAGCCTCTCAGCACCTAATGTGTTGCAGGCAGAAATTAGGACACTTCATAATGGTGATGCACAAGACACAATGCATTCAGCAAAGACATGTCAATTACAATAGTACAAAATGAGGTCTTCTGTTCTTGATGAATCCTTAACGGTCCATAAGTCTGGAAGTCTCGGACTGGCCGCGTTGCTACGCATGCACGTTTCTACAATCGGTTCAGAAAGAGCAAAGAAAGTGTACCCACTTTGAGTCAGGAAAGGAAACCGTAGGGTAAAATAAATAAACAGAACGTGTTGAAGTCCGACAGTGGACCACTACACCATAGACGACAATACCGTTTCCTTGGGGTTGGGGCTAGCAACGGAAGTTCGTAGCATCGACATATGGTTGGTGGGTAGCGCTCCATCAGAAGGAGAGAAATCATTGAGTTCTCCGGAGGACGAGAGTGGAAACGATGGAGAAAGAGAGATGCCGGAGGAAGGGTCAGCTGAGCCGGCAAAGGTGCGAGGGGGCTTGGGAACCAAGTTGGGCTCTAGAGTTGCCCTAGCCAGTAGCTGCCTGTCCTTGTCTGCGTTTATCACACCCTGATCCGATTGGTGTCCTTCCGCCTGACTGAAAGATCCCCGTCCAGACTCGGACTCTGCGTCGGACAGCTCGAGAGGTGGAGAGCTGCTGCCATCGAGCCTAAACAGAGAGTCCAGGTATTGGGCGAACTCCAGGACCGCCTGACTGGGAGTGCCATTGGACAGTGGCGAAACTGATGGAAGAGTCTGGGATCGGCCACTCTCAAGCTCGACTTTGACTTCTCCCTCTTCAAACTCTCTATCCTTGGGCGTTTCGCTGAGCTTTTCTGGCGTAGAACCTTTCCGGGGTGCTACAGGGAGGGATTCTTGACTGTTACGAACAGCTGATGGCTTGCAAACCACAGGTGTTTCTGAAGACCGCCGGAAGTTTTTGCCCTGGCTCGTCACCAGATCTACGGTAGTTTGTCCAAGCGAGTGTGAAGAGAAGTGCCTGCCGTTGCGGAGATAATGGGTGTCATTGGAGGGTACTTCCAGTTCCGGAGGTGTAGGGCAGTACGGGCCGGCTTCCCCCAGCTCAAGGTCCACTGCGCCCTGGCTCAAGCCGTCTGCGGCCAGCAGCTCTGTGCGGGAGCTCAGCGAAGGATTCTCTTCTGGGATGGGGGCGTCCAGAGGGAACGGTAGACTGCCCAGACAGGGCGAGCCCCTCAGGGCGGCAGATGATCGCCGGGAGTCCAAGCTGTAGACGGATTCAGCGTCAGAAAGGCTTTCCATGATGGCCAGGGGGGCTTTTCGCTCCCGCAGCTCCACGGCCAATCGCTCGCGGGCTCCGGTGAGCACCACGGGCACGGGAGGAGGCGGACACTCCGAGAAGCCATCCAGTGAGATCTCAGAGTGGGCACAGGAACTACAGCAGGACAGCATGGAGGGGGGAAGAGAAGTTTGGTGACAAATAAAATGAGGGAATTTAAAAAAAAAAAAATGGTTTGAAAAAACAACAGGAAAAAAAAGTAATTAGATAATATTTAAAAGATAGGCATAAATGGAGGGAAAATAGCAAATGTGATAGAAGAAAAACAGACAAAAATATGAATGTAAAAAAAATTGATATAAAAAATAATAAAAAAATTTACATTTTACATGTAAATAAAAACATGTGGTATAAGGGTAAAAACAAATAGTAAAAACGCGAAGCAGACCAGAGAACAGAGAAAGGAAGGAGGAAAAAAAAAATCAGAAAGAGGGGAAGAAAGGGAGGATTATGGTTAGGCAACACTAACGTGACTAACGTCTAGACTGTGCTGTTCTACTGAACCACAGAGGACGAGGGGGGAACTGTATACTACCATACACAGTACCTCTGCAGTCAGCATGAGTGAGAAGGACAGGCAATAATGTTAAAATCCAATGCTTAAAAGCTAATCTACATAATTTATCACTCATTGGCATGGTCTGACTGGTCAGTCAGCTCGTTTCAAACACTGATCGGCCCTCGCAGGACTCACCGGACACTACTGTTTCTGCGGTGATGTGGGGCGGGCGTGGGTTGGGGTGAATTAGAGGCATCGAGGAAGATCGTTTCTGGATTCAGGTCCACTTCTGTAGGGCTAACCATTATTTTAGCAGCAGACAGTAAAGCTGTCTTCCCTTTATTATAGTTTTCCAACACCTACATGACACAGAGGGACACAGAAAGAGCAAGAGTGATGATAAAAAACACAAAGAAGAATAAAATGTACATGAATGTGTGAATGAATAGACAAAAACAAGCAGGTCTCACAGCCTACTTGACATTGTGAAAAAGGTTATTTATATACAAGTGTGCATACAATAGATGCATGTCAAGATACCTATTTTGATCACATATTTATTAGTTGTGATGTCAACATGCAGATTAAAGCATAAAACACTAGGAAAATAATGTGTACATATACTAGGTAGATTCCATGCTGTAGATCTTCTTGTAAGAGCTCCTTAACTTTTTATTCATTTTTGTTGTGAAAGTGAAATTGAGCCATCAAGCATGGCACAAACGTCATATGTTACCCAAAATGTAGTTGCTGTATATAAGAATATTTCATCATTTAAAATCAGAAAGGACAAAGTGTCCTTGCTGGAAACAATCAAGGTAAAAAGTGGAAACAATCAAGGTAAAAAGTCCAATTACACAAACACAAGGTGATGACGTGGTTTTCTTTATTAATGTATGTAAACATATGAGTATGGATAGAGTTAGAGACAATAGTCACAAAGATATCAGTAAATGAATGCAATGAAATGAAATGCAATGGAAGAAGTGGTGTAAAACAAACAATGATGTACATGTAACATGCAAAAAAATAAAAATATATATTAAAAAAAAAAAACAAAGTACAAAGTAATTACACAGGACACAAAAACAGCAATTATATAAACTTCAGTCAGTTTGAGTCTTATAAAAAACCAAGTACAGGCTGTTAGAGACAAATATAAGTGTTAATTTTCCTCTAAGAGTTTTATTTATATATAAAGCATTATGAATGAACTGCAGGTCATTTTGGCACTGATTGGTGAGTAAACATGGTTTCTAGTCCAATTTAGCACATTCACAGATTTCTCCCCAATATTAGTGCAAAAAAGTCATTCTGCGTTCTTCTATTGACCTTTTCATCCAAGTCATACAGTTCTGGAATAATATTACATTACAACAATGTTTACTGTTGCTTTAAATGTACCCTCTGAGGCAGAACTAGCACCACCAACACACAAGGTAACCGGGCTAGACCCACCTCCAAGAGTAAAACACAAAGCATAAAAGACGCAGAGCGGTCTTTTCCAAACCACCCAGGTGACAAACTCAAGGCACATGCAGAGGGACAGAAGCTGTGATGAAAATCCTGCTGCAAACTGCTGAAGCTTAAACCAGACATCAAAACAAGAAGTTAAGAAAAACTGATAGAGAGACCAGGAACCTGCAGAAAGAAAGACACCACAGATGCCCAAAGCTCGAGCTGACGGATGTATCTGGTAATGAGGAACATATTAGCTGCAAAGGAAGAAGGCACATGCATTTGGTCGTACATTGTGTAAAATATACTACCATTCAAAAATGTGGGTTTTGTTTTAAAATGGTTTTGAAAGAAGCCTCTTATGCTCACCAAGGCTGCATTTATTTAATTAAAAATACAGTAAAAACAGTAAAAATGCAAAATGTTATTACTATTTAAAATAAATGTTTTCTATTTGAATATATGTTTAAAAGGTAATTTATTCCTGTGATCAAAGCTGAATTTTCAGAAACCATTCTAATATGATGATTTGATGCTCAAGAAACATTTATTATTATTATAAGAAAAAAACTGTTGTGCTTCTTGATATTTTTGTGAAAACTGATTTTTTTTTTTCCCAGAATCATTAATTACTCACCCTCATGACGTTCAGTCATCTTCAGAACACAAATATACATATTTTTGATGAAATCCAAGAGGTTTCTGTCAGTAATGTCATTGCACCTTTCAAGCCCCAGAACGGTAGTAAAGACAGTTAAAATAGTAAGGCTGGGTATTGACACAATGTTCACGATTCAATTCGATTTCGATTTGAGGTAAATCTGACGTTACGTGACATTGTTTTCAAGCTGTTTTATTGAAGTCTTTCCGTAGTTGAAACACCGATTAAGCGATTACATGAGACATGATATGGATTTCATTAAGCTGTACAGTATCTTTTAACAAACCTTCAGATGTTCATTCATGTTTATTTCGCACTGTAACTGGAGAAGATGATCGGTTCACGTGTGTGTTGTGCTGGTGCTTCTTTTGAACTGAGGAGATACAGTGCTCTGTCATGCCATATTACACAGCGCCAAAACAGTATTAATGGACATCATTTAAAATATGAGATTTGGTGCACACTACAATGTTCCATTCAGTCATCAACTGAAAACAGGATGACTAATTGATTCTTGTGATTTTCTGCATCACACATATGTGTCGTGCTGATCACGTGAACAGCATCAGCCAATAATAAGCCAGCATTCTGACGTAAACACGGAAGCGCTGTATTGCGTTCACTATGTCAACAGCATAGGAGACTGACAGGGAAGAGAAGAGATTGTTGCATAAAGTCGTTATTTTTAAGTTTTTGCACACAAGAAGTATTCTCATCACTTCATAACATTAAGATTGAACCACTGTAGTCACACAGACTATTTTAACAATGTCTTTACTACCTTTCTGGGCCTTGAAATTGGTTATGACATTGCTGTGTATAGGGAGATCTACAGAAAAGGATTAGGGCCAAGCAATAATAAAAAAATAAAACCATCTCGAGATTAAAGTTGTTAAATTTCGAGAAAAAAGTCTAAATAAAATGTGGAGAATAAACTCATTAAATTACGAGAAAAAACTCGTTAAATTTCAAGAAAAAAGTTGATAAAATGTTGAGAATAAAGTCATTAAATGACAAGAAAAAAGTCGTTAAATTTCGAGAACAAATTCGTTAAATTATGAGAAAAATGTTGTTAAATTTCGAGAAAGAACTCGTTCAATTTCGAGAAAAAAGTCAAAATAAAATGTTGAGAATAAACTCATTAAATTACGAGAACAAATTCGTTAAATTATGAGAAAATTGTTGTTAAATTACGAGAAAAAACTCGCTAAATTTCGAGAAAAAAGTTGAGATAAAATGTTGAGAATAAAGTCATTAAATTACAAGAAAAAAGTCGTTAAATTACGAGAACAAATTCGTTAAATGAGAAAAATGTCTTTACATTTCGAGAAAAAAAGTTGAGATAAAATGTTGAGAATAAACTCATTAAATTACGAGAAAAAACTTGCTAAATTACGAGAACAAATGCGTTAAATTGAAAAAAATGTTGTTAAATTTCGAGAAAAAAGTCGTAAAATTTAGAATTTGTTCTCATAATTTAACATTTTTCTCGTAATTTAACGAATTTGTTCTCGTAATTTAACTACTTTTTTCCCGTAATTTAATGACTTTATTCTCAACATTTTATCTCAAATTTTTTTCTCGACATTTAACAACTTTAATCTCGAGATGGTTTTAATTTTTTTATTATTGCTTGGCCCTAATCCTCTTCCGCAGGATTTCATCAAAAATATCTTAATTTGTGTTTCGAAGACAAACGGTCTTACGGGTGTAGAATGACATGAGGGTGAGTAATTAATGAACGAAATGTCATTTTTGGGTGAAAAAAACCCTTTAATTTCTTTCAAAATAAATCTTACTGAGCCCAACCTTTTGAACGGTAGTGTATTTCAGACGCTTGAGACATAACATGTGGCACTAGAAGGGGTCCCTTCCGATGGGGCGGTCGAGGAACTCAGTCTGTCCTGAGAAGTTAAAGGTGTGTTATCAAAGGTTGAGGGTTTTGTAAAACGCTCCTCCATAGAGAGTTCAGCTGATGTGCTTTCACCCATTAGACCCGTTGAAGGGATCTCTGAAAAGACTGGATTTAGGCTGGTTTTCAACAAGAACTCTGGGGAAGAAGGGCAATCGGATGTGTTTGGGAATAGAGTGCTACTCGTGGAAGTTATCGTATGGAATTGAGAGCGAGACTCAGGAACAGACACATCAGAGGAGGTATTTGGCATTTTGGAAGATAAAGAGCCATCAAAGGGAATGGTTGAGTCTTGAACAGATGAGGGTATTTCTAATGTTGGCGAGTCCAACTTCGTAGAGGTCACTGTAATGTTCAACTGGGCAATGTTTTGGGGATCACATGCAACCGTTGGGGATTCAGACTGAGATGTTGATGACTGTTGAAGGGAAAAGGTATCGTCTCCTGGCTTTGTATCTGAGCTAATGGAAGATGTATCTACTGTAACAGACATTGTAGGTGATGGGATTGGAGTGAGAGTTCCTGCGTTTTGAGTGTTTGGCGTCTCAGCTGCACTGACGGAAGCTGCCATTAAAAGACTGACAGTACTTTCGAGTGATAAACCGTTCCTTTGAGTGTCTGAACCTCGTGGTTGGACAGAAACCGTTTCACTGGAAGAAACAGAGCATGTTTCTGGAACCATAAAACATTCATCTGAACAGAGAGGTGTATAAGAGGGATCTGGGAGTGTGTTAGGGACAGACACATGCACTTGGGTGCTAGTTCTCTGGCTTCCAACCTGTGCAGCAATCAGTTCTGAAATTAAATATGGGGTTTCCAGCACCTGTGAAGACAAACCAACACATTACCATACAACAGACATCCAGTGTGAATAAATGAGCATACATTCAGGAGAGAACAAAACAAGACAGTATGACAGCCCAGTTTAAGAGCAACTACACTCTTAAAAAATAAAGGTGTTTTTTTGCAGCTATGCCATCAAAGAACCTTTCTTGGAACAGTTCTTAAAAAGAAAAAAACATTCTTCTTATTGTGAAGAACTTTTTAATAACATTTTCCACTTTAGAGGAAAAATAGGTGCCCTTTAAACATCCATGCAACCAAGGTTTTTTTAATCACAAGATGGTGTCCCCAGAATGTGTCTGTGAAGTTCCAGCTCAAAATACCCCACAGATCATTTATTATACCGTGTTGTAAATGCCCAATTTTGAGAGGAATGTGTCTTTAAATGCAAATGAGCTGCTGCTCCGCCCATTATCCAGACAAGGGTGGAGCCTGTACAGCTCATGCCCCGGATACTCTGCCAAAAACTAACAAAGCATCAGTTTGGTTTTGATTATCATCTCTATCGCGGTCACGCTCATGTAACATTGCAGTTCTTCATAATCATGAAAGTTAATTATCTGCATGCGTTTTAAAGCCATATCCATATAAACATTAAGATTTATGGTTTACTGAGTGCAAACATCTAAATCACGCGCACAGAAAGCTGTCTGTCAGACAGCACGTCGTGTAAGTATTAAACTAAGTTCTCTTTCACGTCTTATTGAGCTTAAACTGTCAATACACACAAGGTTATGTCAAAAACACACAGAGTTCACATAAACACGGTTGGTTATGTCTGTGAACGTAAACAGCAGAGAAAGAAATGGCATGTGTATATTAGATCTGTGTATTAAAGTGACAGCAGTGTAATATACAGTATCTACTGCTGTTTTTGCTGTTAATATGAATCAAACAACAAAAGAAAAACAGAAAATCACTCACTGCTCTTGACTGAATAACTTTAGTTGCTTTAATAAGAATACATTTCTCACTTGAATGCTGCCGTTAAATGATCTGGCGAGGAGATGAACATGGCCGACTGTGTACAGCTCACTGAGGGGAGGAGCTAAGCTAATAGGGTAGATTACGTCAGCAGTCATGGGCGGAGCCTAAACATTTGTGATGTCACATTGCATAGAATCTGCAAACGGCTTGTTATGAGACACTGCTTATGATTTATGGCGATTATTATGGATTTTTACCATTATATGGTGGTTGTGTACACACAACCAACACACATTTATGTTCAAACACCATGTAAAAGTCAATTTTGCATAATAGGTCCCCTTTAAGGTTCTTCTTTACGGAACCAATGATGGCAATAAAGAATCTTTATTTTTAAGAGTGTAGATTTGATGTAGTGATTTGAGGTATCATTCCACTGCAGCAGGACAAGTTACGCACCCAAAGTTTAACACTTAGTGTTAGGCATCTAACTGCCTCAGCAAGCACCACAAAGAAGAAACAGCCATGCTTTTATGCACATGTAATTCCGATGACGACAGTTTCAGGGGGACAAATGCAAATACAGACATTTATGTACAGAAAAAACAAACAGACAAAAGACACATTGTGGCTAAGGATCCTGCAACAGACTTGCAACACATATACCTAGAGTCCACTGAAGCCCAAAAGCATTATAAGCGATTGATTCTTGAGCCAGTCACAAACCCAAAAGCCATTACGATAATGATCTGAGAACACCAGAATACTTTGGTACTTGTGTTATGCATTATGTTACAGGGCTGGGCAATATACACAGTTCAAATGTTTGGGGTCAGTAAGATTTCTTTTTCTTTTTTTGGAAAGAAAGTAATACATTTATTCAGCATGGTTGCATCAAATTGACCATATGTACGGTTACTTCATGGTTTTTGTTAGGCCAGCTTGAGCATTTCTGTTGAAATGTTAGCTGATCATTCTGTACTTGCTGTACATCGACACAAAACCATTAATTGTTTACTTTTTAATGTTATATTTATATTTTAATGCAGTTATCACATTTGCGTAATTTGCCAATAAACCAGTTTTATTGAGTGCAATAAAGATGAAGCTAATGGGAACATCTGAATAAGAAATGTGGTGTCTGTAATTAGATGCACACATTTTTCCAGCACTTGAAATGTTATTTTTAAATCAAAAACATAATTTTTTCATCCTTCTGAGATTGTCCCCATTTGTAATACTGAACGTTTCAAGATGTAGTGAATTCAACATTTGATAGAAAACACTTTCAATTTAAAAGACATTACCACTATAACCATCAGATGGCAGCAGAGGACCATTTATTGGCTCATACGTATTAGCCATTTCCTGTAATAGCTTTTCCCTCAGTTTCACTTTTGAATAAATATTAAACATTATAAAATCACTAGGTTTAAAAATACATTTTGTCAAGGTGAAGTATGAAGTACTCTCAAAATCTCATGAAAAACAATAACTTTTCTTGCGCAGAGAGCGAGCGCCGTGCTTTCCCTTCATTATCACAGAAGCTGTCAATGCAGCGCAAGCTCAATGTGATTTTGTGAAAACTCACATTTTATTCATTGAATCGAACTAAAGTGTTAGTTTAAAATATTTAATTCACAGTGTGTTGATGCTTTTTAGTGATGGTCGAATTGAATTTTGCCGAGGTAGAACATCGAGACACGTCTTTTTTTTATGCTGTCTTACATTTGAATAATTAAATTAATACTAGGCCTGACTATTTAAATGACTATATATATTCTGATTATAAACTAAGTATTAGAATATTGATGCTGTTAAATCTACCTCAGGACATTGAAGATACCAACACACCAACAAGAGACATTTCACCGGACGTTTTCCAGCTGGCTTATATTATTGCAGAAGTTCTTAAGAATGTTCCGTGCATGTGGTCAATTGATCAAAAGTGACAGAATGATTTCTGAAGGATCATGTGACACTGAAGACTGGAGTAATGAAGCTTAAAATTCAGCTTTACATCACAGAATTGAATAACATTTGAAAATGATCCCTGAATCATGGTTTTGAATCAAATGACTAAAATGGACAGCCTAATTTACGGAAATCAATCAAATTTAGCAACTACGTTTTTGTTACTGATGTTTCATCGTAAGCATTATTAAAAAATCTTAGTCTTAATGCTCTCATGATCACAGGCATAAGAAATGATGGCAAAACTAGTCTAATAAGCTTTATTGAAACTTATTGGCCAAAATAAAAATATTGTCCAGCCCTAGTGGGACATTTATGGTTGTTCTTATTATTATTAATGCATTTATACATGTATATGGGCTGGATCCAGTATTAAAGCCCGTTCACACCAAGGACGATAACTGTAATGAGAACTATAATAACTATATTAGCTCTTAAAAGCAGGATGGATTCTGATTGGCTGTCAATGTTTTTATTGTTCATCAGCTGGAAAAATCGCTCTGAAAATGATTCCAACGATATTGTTTCTCATTATCGTTACGTTGTAGTGTGAACTCTGCTATTCTTTAGTATTTAGAGTGATTTTTATAACTATATCTTTATCGTTATCGTTCTTGGTGTGAACGTGGCTTGACTCGGATTTGCCCAGAACTGAATTTCATCTGCTAGCCAAATCACTGACTTTGCATTTTGCAAGAGTTAGACAGAAAAGCGTGCACACAAATGCACACACACGCACACAAACACACACCTTGTTGAGGCCATCCATCACCACATGGGGCAAGTGTTCATTCAGCATGGCTGGAGAAATGATGACCTCATCAAAGGCCTTGTTATCCCCCCACAGAGCGGAGTAAGTGGGCTCTTCCTGACCACAACTACAGACAGAGAGAGATGGTAAGAGAAATCTCTGTACAGACACCTGCACAACTTTGACTGAATTTATTTGATGAATTCTGAATTCAATTTATGATTTCTGAAGGATAATGTGACACTGAAGACTATGATGCTGAAAATATATTAATATCTAAAGATATGCATTAATCCATTCGATTTACTTCCTCTCTACTCACCACATCTCAGGTGGGTGGTTGTGCACCACATGAATGACCCGTCCCGGGGGATACAGCGGCGTGGAGGCTGACAGGGCGATGCTCAGATCACTGGGGTGCAGCCACAGGCGAGAGTTGGAGGGGGTCACGCCCTGAGAAACAGGGGCTTCGTCATCTAGCGGCAGCTCTGATTTAGGGATGCACTTCGTACCCCCGGCAATGATCCGCCACTGATGGAAACAGAGAGAGAGAGAGAGAAAGGGACCAATTCTCACTGTTAACTAGTTGCTTATTAGCATGCATATCACTAAGATATTGGCTGTTTATTAGTACTTATAAACGGCATCTTATTCAGCATAAGCATATTCTACATCCCTAAATGCACAGGTATAGGTGTTGCAACTACCTTACTAACTATTAAAGGGGACCTATAATGCCCCTTTTGCAAGATGTAATATAAGTCTCTGGTGCCCCAGAATGTTTCTGTGAAGTTTCAGCTCAAAATCCCCCACAGATCATTTATTATAGCTTGACAAATTTGCCCCATTTGGATGTGAGCCGTTTTTTATGTGTGTCCCTTTAAATGCAAATGAGCTGCTGCTCCCGGCCCCCTTTCCAGAAGAGGGCGGAGCTTTGACAGCTCAACAACAACAAAGCTGGAGAATCTCACGCAGCCAAAATGAGGATTGTCAGTAACGGTGTTCAGCCTTACATTGTTCAAACCGGAGTTGACACTGATGGAGAGACTCAGGAAGAAGTTACAACTTTTAGGACGTTTCTGAATGGTTAGTGGATACATTTATGTAGTTGCTGTGGAGTTGATTCAACTCATCCACTAGCATGTGCCGTCATGTTCATCTTTTGTGTTGAATTGACCCTCGTTTGTGAAGCAGTCCAGCATAAAAAGACGGCATGTCAACAACACTCTACTACAACAACTCTTCCTCTTCTCTAAAGCAGCCCAATATGGACTCACCCCCTTTGTTGTGTGTTCTTGGGGGCGGGGTTTATGTAAATTTTAGGAAGAAGCCGTTTGTTGTAGTCCTTAAAAAGTGATTTCTGTAAAAGAAAATCTCTCCCTTTGCATTGAACTTTGAGTGTCGTAACTTTGCAGATGTCGTTTATGATCAAACAGCAACATTACTCACTAACTAAAGTTAAAAAAGTGGAATCATAATCAACCACCCCTTTAATAAGCAGTAATTAGGAGTTTATTGAGGCAAAAGTCATAGCTAATAGTGAGAATTGGACTCTAAACTAAAGGCTCTGTTCCAAAAACCTAGTGAGCTGCCTACGCAGGAAGCATTTCATATCATCAGTTCCTGCTGAGAGCAGCTAACCACCAAAGTAGGCAGCGTGATTATGATTATTAATAAGCCAACTGTGCTGGATCTGCTGAAGGTATTTCACATATAGACCAAATTTCTCAAGAACTTCTTTGAAGATAATCAGAGGCTGACAAAAAATAATCGAGACATGATGCAACATCATATAAAAGTGTTACCACTTAAAAATTTGGGCAAGGATGCATTTATTTGATCAAAAGTGACAGTATAGACATTTATAATGTTTCAAAAGATTTCTATTTCAAAATAAATGCTGTTCTTTTGAACTTTCTATTCATCAAAAAATCCTGAAAAAAAAAAAGTCTTTCCACAGAAACATAAAAGCAGCACAGCCGTTTTCAAAATTGATAGCAAGAATGTTTATTCAGTATCAAATCATCATATCAGAATGATTTATGAAGGATCATGTGACACTGGAGACTGGAGTAATGATGCTGAAAATTCAGCTTTGATTACAGGAATAAATTACATTTTACTATATATTAAAATAGAAAACAATTGTAAAATATTTCACAATATTACTGTTTTTACTGTATTTCTGATCATATAAATGCAGCCTTGGCGAGCAGAAGAGACTTATTTTAAAAAAATGTATCAACCCTAAATCTTTGAAGCGTAGTGTAGGTGAGGCTTGAAGCCATAGCCATGAGAATAAGAGTTTAATGCTCCACTAACTGAACTAGAATAGAGATGTAAAAAAAATCAGTTTGCATTGCATAAAAACCCCACAGCTGCGGTTATAATTAGCAACATAACAATTTAGCTTTTACTTTATTTGCCCTAAGGAAAAGGACATGGGGAAAGCACAACGTGACAGATATAATGAGGGCAGTTAATTACTGGCACAATTCAATAATAACAAATGCTACTGCACCAGCACCTACAAGCATGGACTAGAATGCTTGATTCTGATTGGTCAGTCCACATTCCGAGGCCAAATATTATTTTAGAATAATCGACCTCTGTCACAGGAAAATGATTTCCCACACAGCTGTGCTAGTTTCAAGTCACTTTACACCATCTTTCCTCTCACATAATAAAATAATAAACATCTTTCATTTATTTTATAGAATGCACATATTTAATTGGATGCACAGCCAGCTGGTTATTAGGGCAAAATAAACCACTTCTTGTTAGTCTTTATCTTATTTATTTTGCAATAATAATTGAGTTATTGTACAGCTACATAATGTGTTCTAGTTTTGTCAAAAATATCAATATTTCGATAAGTATCGATACCGAAATATCTGAAACTGTTCCAATACTGCTTTTCTACATTATCAATACACCAATAGCAGCTGCGTGTTCTTGCTCTCTTCTCTCTGACAGCGAACTGACACACACCCGCCTCTTGTCACTCACTCGTCTCGCTCCGGTTAAATAGTGCTTGTATTGTGCACAATAGACTATATGCACGGTTACTTCCTGGTTGTGGTTAAGCCAGCTCGGGCATTTCCGGTGAACTGTTAGCTGTTCATTCTGTATTCGCTTTACATTGATACAAAACCATCAATGGTTGACTTTTTAATGTTGTATTCATATTTTCATGCAGTTATCACATTTACCTAACCAGTTTTATTGATAACAATAAAGAAGCTATTGGGACTGTTTAAAAACACTGTGTCTGTAATTAGACACACACACGCATTTTCCCCCAGCACTTCAAATGTTATTTTTAATGCGATGAACACAAACATCACTTGTTCATCCTTAATGTCCCCATTGTAAAACCGAATGATTAAAAATGTAGGAAATTCAACATTTGATAGAAAACACTTATTTAAAAATAAAAAAGACAATAATTACCACTATAACCACAGGTGGTGACAGAGTAGCATTTATTTGCGCAAATATCAGCCATTTCCTCTAATCGTCCGAGGAGGAAAAATGAGGTATGTCTTTATTTATTTATTTTTTATGCTGTCTTACGTTTGAATTACTAAATTAATGCTATGCCTACTATTTAAGTGATTATATTCTGATTATAAACTAAGTATTACACTACTGATGCTCAACACACCAGCAAATGACATCTCACCGGAAGTTTTCGAGCTGAATTATATTAAAGGTGCCCTAGAATTAAAAATTGAATTTATCTTGGCATAGATGAATAACAAGAGTTCAGTACATGGAAATGACATACAGTGAGTCTCAAACTCCATTGTTTCCTCTTTCTTGTGTAAATCTCATTTGTTTAAAAGACCTCTGAAGAACAGGCGAATCTCAACATAACACTGACTGTTACGTAACAGTCGGGATCATTAATATGTACGCCCCCAATATTTGCATATGCCAGCCCATGTTCAAGGCATTACACAAGGGCAGCCAGTATTAACGTCTGGATCTGTGCACAGCTGAATCATCAGACTAGGTAAGCAAGCAAGAACAATAGTGAAAAATGGCAGATGGAGCGATAATAACTGACATGATCCATGATATCATGATATTTTTAGTGATATTTGTGAATTGTCTTTCTAAATGTTTCATTAGCATGTTGCTAATGTACTGCTAAATGTGGTTAAAGTTACCATCGCTTCTTACTGTATTGACGGAGACAAGAGCCGTTGCTATTTTCATTTTTAAACACTTGCAGTCTGTATAATTCATAAACACAACTTCATTCTTTATAAATCTCTCCAACAGTGTGTAATGTTAGCTTTAGCCATGAAGCACTATCAAACTCATTCAGAATCAAATATAAACACCCAAATAAATACTATACTCATATGATCCGACACATGCATGCAGCATGCATGACAAACATCTTGTAAAAATCCATTTGAGGGTTATATTAGCTGTGTGAACTAAGGGTGTGCACAAATAGTCGAATATCCGAATATTCGATCTGCAATTAATATTCGAAAAATAAAAATACTATTCGAATTTTACTATGTTGCTTTGCTGGCCGTAAATGCAGTGAATCCATGATAAATCTTAAGCACTAAAACTCACAGTTATAACTAAATGCACCGGGTGGCGCCGTGGAGCGTGTTTAACAAGTTTCCTTTATTTGATCGACACATAATGTTGTCGTCTGTCTTGCAAAGTTTGGAATTACTTAAATGAAAATGGATCTTACACAACGGAATTACTTTTGATCAAATGAATAAATGAAATCAAGTTATCATAATATCACCACCATATTGAGAAAGCACATAAAATCCAAACACACATCGAATGAGAAAGATGTCCATCACTGCATTCACGACAGGTAAGAGCAGCTGAGTGAGCCGAGAAGATTATTTATCTGATAGCAAAATTATTTTGAGACATATGTTTCCTTTAAGTTTCGTTGAGGGAGATATATTTACGAACAGAAAACACAAAGTGCTGCTGTTAGAAACACATACAGTTATGTATTATCGTTATCTTTGTGTTTCTGCAACGTTTGCCAGCGTAGCTCGTTCTCACCCGAGCATGTGAATATTATCGTTTTTCTCAACGTGTAACAATATGAAAACGATAACCATGTACTGACTCAAGTGTAGGCTATTATACGTTTTGTACAATAACTGGCGCTGTCTGCTTTATTAGCGTTTTACCCGTTCGTGCTGCTTGAGCTTAAATGCTTTTGTTGTTTTTTTGTTTGCACATATTGTTTGTGCTTTGAATTAAAAGAAAAGTTTAAGATATAACGTAAGCTTGTTGTGTATATTGCCTAATCGTAAGCTTGTTCAGAAATGGTTACAAATCTTCATGAATAAAAAAAAAAAAGTCCTTCTCGTTGAACGTCATTTAAATAAACGAATATTCGAATATTCATTTTTTACGAGCTTAAATATTAGAATACAATATTTTGGAAAAATGTCCATCCCTAGTGTGAACTTTGTAAAACAGCTTTCGAGTACCAAATAGAGTTATTTTTCTTGGCTAATTGCGCTTAAACGGTCAAATGCACACATCATTAAATCAAAATGCCCATCTTGGCAAGTATTCAGGTAAACACAGTCAGTTTTTTAACGTAAATAGTTGAGAGAAAATGCATGTTGTGTAACAGTATATTGGATCCGTGCATAAGCTCTTAAAGTGACAGCAGCCTAATAAACCTGCTGGTGTCAGAGAGAAAAATCGCTCACTTTTCTTGTAATTGTAAGCATTAATCTGTATTTAATTTTTACAATGTAGACTATCCAGTGTTATTTTTTACATTTACTTTCTTTATTTAATTTCTGTAGTGTTTACCTGAAAACTACTGTTAGACAGTTGAAAAACCTAAAGCCATGTTTATTTCATTTGTCTAATTATTCCCTTGTATTTATTTGTACTATTGTTTGCAAATTGTTTGTCTTTTTTGTACATTTAAGTAAAGCCTCCCTGCACTGTGTGAAAGCTATTGCAGCAAAATTACCCAAATTATCAATAAATTATGATATGATAATAAAAATATCTGTATGGCAGTATATATGGCATCGAAAAACTATATTTTTCAAGGTATCGTATCAAAGTTAGTTAGACATTCCAAATTGTACTACAAACACAAGTGAGGGGGAATAAATTCAAATAAATTCATATTCAAAGCAAGTTATCGGAGAAAAAAATTTCTTGAAAGGAAAACATTTATCAAGGTCGTTTTTTCTTTAATAATAGTATGCAGTTTTGTTTTATTAGAATTTTATCACATTGACTGGAGTGAAATCAATGTAATGTAAAGTAAACGGTTCGTTTCAGCGATGCTGATGATGATCAAGACTATGTTCAAACTCAGGGTTAAAAAGATAGTTCACCCAAAAATGAAAATTCTGTCATCATTTACTCCCCCTCAAATTGTTTCAAACCCATATGAATGTCTTTCTTCTGCTGAACACAAAAGAAGATATTTTTGAAGAATGTTGTTAACCAAACAGTTGATACCAGCCATTGAAATTTTATATCCATACTATGAAAGTCAATGGTGCCCCAACAACTGTTTGGTTACTGACATTCTTCAAAATATCTTTTTTTGTGTTCAGCAGAAGAAAGACATTCATACAGGTTTGCAACAACTTGAGGATGAATAAATGTTTTTGTTTTTGTGTGAACTATAGCTTTAAAGCAGCTCACCTTTGGTTTATCACTCTTCTGTAAGACTTCAAGTAGGTGGCGACGGAAACCCTCAAGCTGAGAGAGGCCAATCCTGAATGAACATAAAAGCATTAGATAAACATCCATCTGCTCAGACTTATGAATATATACAACCACAGCTGAACACTCATTTACCTGGGGACCAGATCTTTTCCCAACACGACCGAGGTGACGAACTCTTTCGAGTACTCCATTGCATCCTCACTGTGAATTAAACAGAAGTTTGTGGTTAAACACGTTCTATAACGTCAGCATGAAAACTGTTTTACTGCCATAATGTGACTCAAATGAGATATTCAACAATTTTTCTATGTTTTTCATCTTAGCGTTACAATCTTTTTATGCAAAAAAAACTGTGCTAACACTGCAAAGTATATTTCAAGCATGGCAGGCAAGAGTTTCTCCAATCTGTAACTGACATCATGAGCAACAGCATAAACATGAAAGAGTAGTTGTGAGACACATTACCTGCCGAATTAAACCAATAACTGTGTTTCAGAAAAAGGCTCTGGGGCGAACTCAATTCAAATATCATCCTTCCAAAAGATATGCATCCATGTATTTTTTTTGTGCATTTATATTTCCCACAACCCCTTGCATTATAGAGAAGGAGAACTGTAGTTTGTGACCGACCTCTTGAGAGTTTTTTAATGTATAAACCTGAAAGTTACACTAAGATTTTATTAATGTTTTAAAAAGAAGTTTCTTCTGTTCACCAATGCTGCATTTATTTGATCAAAAATACAGTAAAAACAGTAATATTGTGAAATATTATTACAATTTAAAAGAACTGTTTTCCATTTGAATATTTTTGAATATATAAAATATAATTTATTCCTGTGATCAAAGCTGAATTTTCAGCATCATTACTCCAGTCTTCAGTGTCACATGATCCTTCAGAAATTATTCTAATATGATGATTTGCTGCTCAAGAAACATTTCTGATCATTATCAATGTTGAAAACAGTTACGCTACATTTGTTTCAAGAATCTTTAATGAATATAAAATTCAAAAGAACATCATTTATTTAAAACAGAAATCTTTTGAAACAGTGTAAATGTGTTTTTGATCCATTTAATGCGTTCTTGCAGAATAAAAGTATTAATTTCTGTCAAAAAAAATAAAAATCATACTGACCCCAAATATTTTAATTGGAAGTGTACATTAAAAATTAATTTTAAGATAATTAATTTATAATGTAATTCACTGACATTCCTAGCCAGAGCTTTGAATCTCAGTCACACTATTAGAAAACTGGCAGGTGTGACATCACTAACACCAAATGCCATTGGTTCTCACACGTCATGTGATCACTGATCACAACAATGCAAGCACATTTGATTTAAAGAGAACATAAGAATATGAAAAATGCTTTGTTCCTCATTCACTCATATAACACTGGAATGACAGATTGAGAAATAATGACAAAATGTCCATTTTTGCCTGAACTAATCCTTTAACACAACAGTTTAATCTCTACACATCTAATGTCATCATGCCTCAGTGACTGCTAAACACGCTCTTTCTCTCAGAGGAGACCGGTTTTCAGCTTTTTCTATAAATGTAGTGCAAAACAGATCCCAGAGCAACAATAGCAAGGTCGCACTGACCTGAGGAGGCCGCCAGGAGGGGAGTAGGAATAGCAGTGCAGTGAAGGATACTGCGGCCGGAGGAGGAAGGACAGGATGGCGGCTGTACCCGCACCCAGAGAGTGACCCACAATCACCAGCCCATAGTGCATCGTCCCTTTACCCTGAGACACATGGACATACACAATACTTTTGTGATACATGATAGCATGCACAATGCAAATTTTTGCATGCAACATGCAAATGTTGTCTGAAGACACTGGGGAGAATTTAGTAAACAGTCGTAACATTACCATCTGGTTTTAAAATCAATTTTAAGACCTGCAAAAATAACACGAATACCATCTGTGTCCATCCAGAGCAAACCCATAAAATCACAAAAGAAATAACGTATCTCAAATTATTTTACTTAATTAAACAGGCACACGTTCAACTGCAAAATAGGATAATTGCAAGTTCAAAATACTCAAGATATGGGGCTAAGAAAAATGGGCTTTTCACTACTTCCACAGTGCATGATTGCACAAAAATATAAATGTTTGTAGTGAACATTGATGGAGCAACAGATTTTGTGTGAAAATAATTCATAAAAGTGGTTTGTTTTGTTTAAAAATCGTATAAATGTACGCGGTGGCGTTTACCCCAGAGACACATGGGGTAAAACCAGCATGGGGCAAAAGACACACAGTATTGATACATTTTTTAAAGTTAATACTTGTTCAAAACAATCACTTTAGCAAACTTTCTACAATTTTCTATTTATTTTGATAAATAAAAGAATTTTTGTTCAATAAATATACTGTCATTAAAATAATGTTAATACAAAAATAAAAGGTTAAAAAAAAAAAAAAACAGTAAAAAATAATTTTTAAAAGTAAAGATTCTGAAAGCATTGAAGGAGATCCCATAATAATTTAATATAGATTTACAGCAGTAACAATAAATTACATTTTATTATATGTTATGATTAATACCATATTTTTAAATGTGACCCTGGACCACAAAACCAGTCATAAGGGTCAATTTTTCATCTGAAAGCAGAATAAATAAGCTATTTGAAAATCTGGAATCTGGAAAAAAATCTAAATATTAAGAAAATCACCTTAAAAGTTGTTAAAATGAAGTCCTTAGCAATGCATATCCGCTCACAAAAATACATTTTTGATATATTTACGGTAATTTACAATTTCTTCATGGAACATGATTTTTACTTAATATCCTAATGATTTTTGGCATAAAAGAAAAATCGATAATTTTGACCCATAAAATGAATTGTTGGCTATTGCTACAAATACACCTGTGCGAATTATGACTGGTTTTGTGGTCACAAATATGAAGGTTTCATTTTAAATATGGTGATTATCTCTAAAGTGGACACCCAAATTCATGATATTTACCATCTGAATCTAACCATGTCATGTCAACAAATGGAAAAGTCAGCCAGCTGTTTATCATCATGTCAATTATTGTGCCTTTTGCACAAGCGTGCCACACGAGTCCTGAAAGTGAAGCCAAAGCGTCTCGATCGCCCCCAAGTGGCTGAATGCAGTATAGGTAATAAACTCCGCCCTCTCCATGTAATGTAATAGGACGTGACAAACTGAACAGTCAAATTACATGACAAATGTTTATACGTACCAAATCCCTCCCGAAGGCTTGAGAGAGAATCATTTCTTGCTCTAGTTTCTTTTTTATGTATTCAGCTGAATAAACCATTCCCTAAAAAAAGGATTGACGAAAAGAAAGAATGAGTTTGTGTTCATATGTGCCAATAATCTGTGTTTGTTTATATGTGTGTTTGTGTAGGACCTTGTGTCCGAGCCACGTGCCGTGTTGCTCCTCTAGAGGCAAACGCTCAGAGTCGCCTGTCAGATCTGTTAAAGCGTCCTGAGAAAGAGGGAGAAAGATAAAATGGTAACACTTCATTATTTCACACTACATTATTTAACATGAACTTACAATGAACTGCACTTCTACAGCATTTATTAACCTTTGTTAATTTGAACATTTACTAATACATTATTCAAATCTTGTCAACATTAGTTAATGCACTGTGAACTAACATGAACCAACAATGAACAGCTGTATTATTATTAACTAACGTTAACAAAGATTAACATATACAGTAACAAATGTATTGCTCATGGTAGATAATACATTAACAAATGTTAACAAATGAACCTTGTTGTAAAGTGTTACCGATAAACGTAATAAACGGTGACCAGAGACACATGTAAGGGATAATGTACAGCAAGCCATCCATTATCGCAAAAAAAAAAAAAACTACTGGGTTTATTTTGCAATATTTAATAATCTCTCTATACATTAGCAGACTTATTACATGGCTACTAATAGATAAATAAATGGACATGAAACATTGATTTGAGTTATTCTATTATGTGAAAAGAAAGAGACCATAGAGTGATACAAGAAACATTGCAAAGCTTTGTATGAAATCGATAGCCTGGTACTATAGACAAATGTACATTTTACAAGGCCATTCAATTATTATTATTTTTTTTTTGTCCTTAAAATGCTCTTGTGTGGGTGAAGTACTTTCTTATGTCACAGCTGCTTAGAAACAGCCAATATTTTAATCGGTTTTTATTTTAGTTATATTATAGTTTTATTAAAGTGCTCCTACTATGCTATTTTAAAGGTTCTTAGTTTTATTTTGGAGGTCTCCTATAAAAGGTTTACATGCATTCATTTTATTTTCCTCATAATATACATTGCAGCATCAGCTCTTTTCTCACAGTGTCTGAAATGGTTCGATAAAGGATTCAGTCTCTCTAAACCCATCCTTCTGACTCTGCTTTGATTGGTCTGTTGAGATTGTTCTACTCTACTCTGATTGGTCAGATGGCCCAGTCTGATGCAGAAAACAGTGTCTTCTCGACATGTCGACAACATGAACCAAACTCTTCCTGGCCTCAGCTACAACTGTAAGTCTAATAACCCTGATTTTAATTCTGTGATCATACACTTAAGCTCAGGCTTCATTGTTACAGCACACGTAAGGTTGACTCACCTTAGGGGACAATGTCCCTCTGATACTGATCACGACTTTTTTCTTTGCATGATCCACTGCTACAAAGAAGGGTGTCTCATAAACCTACAAATCAAAAATATAGACAATAATTTGTCTTAATCACACATTTAGCATTTATCACATCAGTTACGGCTTCTCAAGTATTTTAGTCAGGCGGTGACTCATTGATGTGAACAGATATTTTTCACACAAGACATTACAGCTCAGGATTTCAGGGGTCAGGGGTGTTAAAGAATTAAGATGCCGTACTGCGTCATGGCAGGATGTGTAGACAATTTGGACTTCTTTAAGGTCTCGGTCCAGGAATTGCCGTCGAATGGCAAGAACGTTACAGCCACAGCAGTTATCCTCCTCAACGGTGACAGACTGAGAGAGACGAGAACCTGAAACTGAAGTATTACAGCTGACGACAGAGAAGAAAGGAAGAGACACAAAAAGGGAAAAAAATTAAAGCCATTCAAAGTAGAAAATGCAAAAAAAGGTAGAAAAATTTTAAGATGTTTATATATATGCTATTTTTTTATGATTTCTTGCATTTTTATTGATAACTGTTGTTATGCGCATAAATATGCAATTTATTATCAATAAGAACAAAAATGTGTTTGTGTGTGTGTATATATAATTTCTTTCTAAAATAATTGCTTCTAATGGATAATGAATTACTTTTTGTCAGTTGAGTATAAATATTATATATATATACACACACACACACTGTATATACACACACATTTTTATGTGTTCTTATTGGTAATAAATTACATATTTATGCATATAACATAATAGTTATATATAATAGTCAATACAATTTTTAATACAAAATAAAATAATAAAAAAGATAAATAAAAATGATTACAATTTAAAATAACTGTTTTCCATTACAATATATTTTCTTATTCATGTAATCAAAGCTACAATTTTCTAAAATGTTTCTAATCGATAATAAATTACATTTATATATATATATATATATACTTATATTTATATTATATTTATCATAAAGTATTAAAGTAAAGTAAATTCATTATCCATTAGAAGCAATTATTTTAGAAAAAAAAAAAAAAAATTATATATATATATAAACACACACACAAACACATTTTTGTTCTTATTGATAATAAATTGCATATTTATGCACATAACAGTTATTATCAATAAAAATGCAAGAAATAATAAAAAAAAAAATTATAATAAAAAATAAAATAATAATAAAAAAGATAAAAAATAAAAATTATTACAATTTAAAAGAAGTCTTCTATTATAATATATTTTATAATGTATTCTTTATTCCTGTGATCAAAGCTGAATTTTCAGCATCATTACTCCAGTCTTCAGTGATCACATGATCCTTCAGAAATCATTTATTTGAAATGTTAATCGTCTGTAACATTATAAATAGCAAGTCTACCAACTTACGAGCAGGTGCTGACGAGTCTGCACAGTCCACACGCCGGCTTTCTCAAAAGATAAACGGGCCAGCCATACGCCGCCATGGCAAACAGCATGTAGTAACACACTTCCTTATACATGGCCATCTCAGACTGTAAACAGAGGGAGATTATAAATCAAAAACGTATCAACACAAGCACACACCTTTACTGTATTCTTGAAATACCGAGTTCTTGAGGTCCAAGTATTTAGTGTTGCGAGTGACAGGCATCCCTGACAGAAAGGCCAAAACGTCATTGTTTGCCTACAAACAAACAAACAGAAAAACATTTTGTATTATATGGACAGTGAGGAATATTCGTCCAATAAAAAAGTAATGTTACTGATCATGTAATACCACGATTCTGCAAACCTGATCCAAGATGGCGGATCTCTTAGCTCGCTGTCTCTGTCGGAGGAGCACCAAGCCAGCGATGATGTCACTCGGCACGATGTCCAGATCCCGGAAAAACTCGGCAAACAAGCTGGCCACCTCAGAGTAAGCGTCCTGAGAGAGAATATCTTCTACTGAGAATGGTGTGTGTACATATGAGACGCTCTCACAGTAACTGGCATGTGTGTTTTTGAGTTGGTGCTCGAGTCTTACAGATTGTGTGTCTTTCGCTCTAGTGCAGCACATGAAGAATTTGAGTCTCCTGCTCCAGCTGCTGGCTTGACCCTCTTCTAGCCTGTGTCTGAAAGAGACAGATGCAACCCAACTGAGCAAATATCATGAGAAGATTTGGGAAT